>NC_073693.1:84294984-84594984 GCF_029784155.1 Uranotaenia lowii
AGGGAAGGCCTTTTATTGTTTGAGACTCCTCCCCCTCATAAGAAGGGAGGGGGTCTTACTAACATTAGACAAATGTTTACATAACTCGAGAACCGATGAAGCAAATGGTACCAAATTTGGCAGGGTATGGTATTACGGTACAACAAATGATTTTATGATCATTTGGCACCTCTGCTCTCCTCCTAGTGAGGAGAAAAGAAGGGGAGAGGGAGGCTCCCTAACAATTTTTACATAACTTTCAAAATCAAATCAAGCTAATGGAACAAAAATTGGCGTTTGAAGGTATTAGGGTACGAGAAATGCTTCAATGGATATTTGGCACCCACCCTCCTTCCAGAGAGGAGGTAGGAAAAAAGGAGGGGACTCCCTTACAATTTTGTACATAACTGAAAAATTAATCGAGCAAATGAAACCAAATTTGGCTTGGGAGGGTATTTGGGTACAAGAAATATTTTTATGGTTATTTGAGACCCCTCCCTCCTTCCAATCGGGAAAAAGAAGGGAAGGACGACTTTATACAATTTTTTGTATTGAAGGAGAACAAATCGAGCTAATGGAACTAAATTTGGCATGGAAGTGTATTTGGGAACGATAAATGATTCTATAAATCTTTAGCACCCCTTCTCCCTTCTAGTGAGGAAGTTAGAAAAAAGGGAGGAGAGCGCCTTCACAATTTTTAACATAACTCGAACACAATTCAAGCAAATGGACATAGGAGGATATGTGAATATGAGTATTTTTTATGGGGCTCTCATACAATTTTTATTGCACAACTCGAGAACTATTGGTGCAAATTGAACCAAATTTGGCATGGAAAGGTACTTAAGTAAGAAAAAGGTTTCTTTTGATATTTGGTACCACTCCTTTCTTTCAATGGGGAGATAGGAAAGAAAAAGGGACTCTTTTATTTTTTTTTGCATATCTTGATAATTAATCAAGCAAATGGAATCAAATGTGGCATGGGAGAGCATGTGATACAAGTAATGGTAACAAGTAAACAAGACCGATCATCTATTCATTGGGATATACGAAGGAATGAGGGAGGCTTCATATATATTTTTTTTTTATTTTTGCACAACCCGAGAACTTATCTTTAAAAAAATTGAATCAAAATTGACATTAGGGAAGTATTAGGGAACGAGGAGTGATTTCATAATTATTTTAGACACCACCTTTCTTCCCGTGAGTACACAGAGAGGGAAATTCGACCTCAATACAATTTTGATGGCATAAATTGAGAATTAATCCAGCGAATGGAATCAAATTTAGCATGGAAAAATATTTGGATACGTTTCTATGGTTGTTCCGCCTTGCAGTTGCATAGCTTAAGAACTTAGCAACTAATAGAACCAAATTTGATATGAGGATGTATTTGGGTACGAAAAATACCATACAAGTTTTTTTGATTTAATCGATAATTTACCAAGAAAAAGTAACAATATTTTGTAATGGTGGTTGTTAGCGTAAGAATAATTTGAGACACTCCCTTTTCTGGACGGACTCTGAGCTGGGGCAAATGTGACGTTTTTTAAATACAAACAATGTTTTTGATGGTTTTATTATTTTTTTCGGGAATTTATAATCCCGGAGGATGATTAATGCCTCATGTTTTTATTGTAGTTTGTGCGCGTTCCAACTTAAAAAGAGGGAGAGGGTGGAGAATCCATTTCAGCAATACAACCATTTTAGAATAGTTCAAGAAATCATGAAGCTTATCAAAACAAAGAAGAAAATTCAGAACCTGAAAATGAAGTTATCAAGAAATCCAGCTTCCGTAAATAAGTTTTATTGGTTTCGATTGTAGTTGTTTTACCAAATTTATGGCATTCGCGACTTTATATTTACGTTGCAGTTAGTGGACAATTTTTTGAAAAAATGTATCTGATACAACTGTGTTCGATGTTTACTCTTTTGCTCGAACTCGCGAACATCAGCTCAGGAGGCAACTGACATGCCAACTGAGCTTTATCACAATCCCTTCCAGGTAAAAAGGTGAAATCATGTTTGTATAGCATTCCGAAACTTGACCTGCGGCTCTTATTTTAAAGTGATTGCTTTAAACTTATGTTGACATTTGATGTAACCTTTTTTGTGGTTAAAAAAAAGTATAATCAGCCGATTAGGGTCACATAGACCCGGAATACTATTTTGGCTGTATCTTCAAAGCTACTGGCCCGATTTTTATAAATTATACCATTTTAGAATCGTCTACATGTTCACTATCTTTTTATCAAGAAAAACTTTGGCTGACTTAAAGATGAGGCGCTTGGAGCCAAAGGGGTACAAGTGCATGAAAGCTTATTCCGAGAAACCAGGCTTTTAAAGTGTTGTGTTTGGGCATTTTCCATATATTTTTCGAACAAATGTTTTTTTTCTTTTGAATGTAAAAGTATGTAAATAAAATAAATAAAAAATACGAAAAAATAATAAAATATAGTTTGAAATATGAAGAATCTATTGGCATTAATTCAAAATCGACAATTTTGTCACTTATATCCCTTTGGCTCTGCGGCCTCAGATGCATTTGAAGTAAACAATGTTTTTGGTTTCCAAAGTCAAACGTTATGAATCGAAATGTAAGAAAAAATTAAGAGTTATTGATTTGGTGTTCAAATAATGGAAAATCAGTCCAATTTTATATGTATTTATAAACGATTTTCTATTTATTAATTCATGAATTTTTCAGATAACCAGCTGTGGTCTGTAAAACCAAGCACTTTTATTCTTTCAATATGAACTCTCAATCTATCTAAATTCATATCAATCACAAGTTTTTTAATACGACTTTAAAAAAAAAAAAAAAGAGTTATCTTTCATGAATTTTTTAGGACTTTTTGGATTTTAGGTCGTTTTTCGAAGACCATAAAAATCCAAGCTCAGTTTTTTAAGAAGCATCTGAGAGCAGAAATTTGGAAGATTTCAAAATGGTGGTGTTTATGAGAATCGTCTGAGTAGTTTTAAATCGTCACTACTATACTTTCTTTAACATGTTCTAGAACCAATTGTATACCTAAATATATATGGGAGAGCGGGGAATCATGGGCCACTTTTTTTTCCTTGTTCCATAACTTCTTTATTATAAAAGATAAAATGAAAATAAAAAATGGTATGGTTTTCTACATTTTCAACGTATCATAAGGTATTTTTTCAAAATTTTTAATAAGTTATTTTTCCCAAATTCTGACTGTTTGAAAAAAAGCAATATTTTTTGAATTTTGAAAAATGGAGGGGAATCGTGGACCACCAAATCCAAATTGATCAAATAACATGCAAAGTTTATGAGTTGACCGAAAACTGTGATTTCCTAATTCATTTTGTTATTTTAAAGCAATTTCAGATGATGAAATAAAAAAGAGAGCTGTGTATAATCGAATAGATTCCAAAAACTGGCTCGCGAACGTTTTGGCAAAATTTCTTATATAGAATGCACAAAATATTTTTCAGAACTCTTCATTTGGCATAAGAAAATTTTATAGATAGGAAAAATGTATTTAAAGTTCTGAATGTGTATAAAAACATAAAAATATAGGTGGTTCAAGATGTGTGGCCCACGATTCCCCACAAGCTATGATTTGCAAATTGGTTGCCTTTGTGTGAATTATTGATGTTTCATCAAAAATTCCTTTTCCACGTGAAAGATCATGACAAAACTAATATCATAAGCGTATGAGTATATTTTTTTTATGCACTTTAGGTTCCCCATCGATGAAATTAGCGAGTGATTTTTTAATTATGTAAGTAAATTTTTCTAACTTTTTTTAGCTTGATAAATAAAAGAAGCATATGATGTGTATTTCAGTCAACAACATATAGAAATATATGCTCACGCAAAGCGACGACTATGACAGTTGGTTTGAGATTTTTATCTCAACAAACATCTGAGATATTAAAAGTGGCACACGTTTCCCCATGGCCCACGATACCCCACTCTCTCCTACATATGTACCTTTTTTGGGAAATCAATGATTCTTTTTAACCTACGAACTTAGAGAATGTTTTTTAAAGATTAACTTAGAAATTTTAAATTCCACCTTTGATTCAGATTGCTCCCCTAATGAACGAAAAATTCCGAAACATCTCGGTGAGTTTTCATCACCTTTAACAGCAACGGTACTGTACCTCAAATTAGACGTCACCTTCCTCGTTTCTCGAAAAGCTAGATTCACCCTGTTCCTCAGTTCTCCTCCCGTTTCCCACATCTAACTCCTCCTCCGATCTCACCTCCGCTACCAGTTGCTGCACGCATGGAGTAGAACAAAAACATGCAGATGAGTGATCTTCCTGCTGCTCGCAGCATCCACCTAACCTAAACTCCTAAACTTCTAAACCATCCGGGGCTCATCCAAACGAAAACAAGCCCGAGAACGAGCCATTATTTATCTTTCTCCACAACTCGAGCGTATCCTTCGAGCAATAACAACATCAACAACGGCATCGTAACGTGAAGAAGCAGCAACAGGAAAAAAAGAGCTAGAAACTTTTCCTGGCCTCTGGCATGTCTCGAACATCTGCCAGCTGGTGGCGTTTTTCCGCTTTTTGTTTCCCGTTTTCTTGGAGACATAAGTTGACAAAAGAAACAACACCCCCGCACACCACCAAACTAAGATGGAAACCGAACCAAAGCTAAACAGTCAGATGCATCCGTCCGTCTTTTCAGTGTTGAGCTCGCTCAATTCTTCCTAGGCTCGAAAAATTTACGTTCCTGGAGCTTAAACTATAGAACCCAAAAATGTTGTTCTATCACAAAACGCGGGTCAGAGCAGAAAAAAAACTCATCCTGGAACTAGACCTAGTAGTCACTGATCATTCTCTCCGGGGTCAGCCCCGTTCAATTCCTTCAGGTCTTTAGCACCCGGCCGAAGACCGATCGACCAATCTTCGTCATCCGGTGGCGGCAACAGCCAAAATCGTGGGGGGATTAATTTCTGTGATGAAATGAAGTTGATGGATGTTTTTCCCTACCGTTCACAGATGTCACGGAAGATTCTAGGGATTTTTCTCGGTTTTTTTTTCCTGCTTCATATTACTTATTGTCATAGTTAATGGAAACGATATCAACGGAAGCCGGAGCAATTTATTTTTGAGTCAAAATGTGCTTCATTTTTTTTTTTTGGTGCTATCTTAAAGGCGGCTTAAGGGATGTTAAAAAAAAGACAAAAACTGATACTCGCGTAAAATAGAAGAAACAAAAAATCAACCTATTCAACATGAGCTTAAAGAAACAAATCCAATGATAAACTACTACGAAAATCGAAAAAAAAAGATAGATTAGTTCAAATGGGACCAAAGCTGATTCGTCTCGTTTAACGAAGTTGAAATCACAGATGAATTTGAAATTTCAGAGAGTTCAATGAATTCTTTATCGATAGAATCATGGATATTCCCACTAGTATTCCGGCGAGCTATAATGGCTGCTTGAATCAGATTTCTTATAACTTATAAGATTCTTTACCTGTAGTAGGAAATCCGTTGCGAGATGTTATTAATACAAGTCTTCGATCAGAGATAATACCAGAAACATGGAAGTGTTCAACTGTATTTTCGATTGAAAAAAACAAAATAAGAAACAAGAGGCTAAATTTAATCGTCCTATAAAAATGATGGAAATTCAAGAAAAAGTACTAGAATTAGCAGTAGATGGCAGTTTTTACGCTTTATTGAGTGCGAAGTAAATAAGTAATTTCCGAACAGTCTGAATTCAGGCTGACGAAATCTTACCAAAAAATTACGGAATTGTCATAAAATTCTAATAACCTTAAAAACGGTAAGTTGTGACCGTAAAATGCGCAACGAACAAACAAAAAAAGCTCTTTTTAATGTTTCGAAATTGGCGAAAATGAAATTTTTTTGTCAAGAAAATCTGGCTTTCACAGAAGCAGATTCTTAAGAATCATGAATCTTTTCACCACAGCAAATACAAATGTAATCAATACAACGCTGTGAAAATTTTCCATGACGAATCACAAGAAACGTAGCTATAGCCAAGAGAAAGGGTCCAGTTTCTAAATGAACTAAGCTTTATGTCTAACTTTCACTTTCACTGAAACTTAAAGATGAAAAACGGGTTGTTTTATCGGAATAGCGATGTTGTTCCATGCACTTTCGGTGATCGGACGTGTTCGATAATCGGACGCTCCCTGTGCTCTGATCCCAACATCGTCCGATTATCGAGCGAGTACTAAAATATGTATTCGTTTTCCAAATTTCAAATTTTTAGAAGTCCATTTTTAGAGCTTACCAACGGAACAAGATTGACTATTATTTTGTGATCAGTAGATGAACAACGTTCGTACCTGGAATAAAAAAAAAGATAAAAGAATTGATTTTAAAAAAATGTATAATATTTTAGCATGTACTGTAGCAGTCCGCATGTTCGAAAATTCACATTTACTCTCCGCCTTTAAGTAGGCCCAGTTTGTCCGCCCCTCGATCGATCTCGAACATAATATCGATTCGCGCGATCGACGGTTTGAGCAATGCGGTTCGATACGCTGAGGAGACGTTCATACATTCTCCCGCGAGGTGTTGAATTGTTTCAGTTAGAACCAATTAGCTACTGCGATTCTAATGCATAGCCGAAATTCTTATCTCTTGAGATAATCTCATAGAACTCTCAGGGATTATGAACTTCCGCCGAGGGCGTTTGTAGCAAGGTCGCTTTCCCTGTACTGAGAGCTCAAGGAGACGATCAAACGTTCCTTGAGCGTGATTGGCAGTGGAAGTGCGCGTGGGCCGTGACTGATTGAGTCCGACTTTAAGTAATATAGTGTGGTCAGAATTTTCGATCATTAATTTAATTAGCTTTGTTTCCCATTAGACTAGGTGCTTAGTTTAGGAAAGTGCGTGCCAAAAAAGTTAATTCTTGCGTGACAATATAGTCGAGAAAGGTAAT
Organism: Uranotaenia lowii; assembly: GCF_029784155.1. Classification (NCBI taxonomy): domain Eukaryota; kingdom Metazoa; phylum Arthropoda; class Insecta; order Diptera; family Culicidae; genus Uranotaenia; species Uranotaenia lowii. Next base: position 84,301,877 of record NC_073693.1, read on the forward strand.
TGTGCTTCGTAATCGTGCTTACATGTGCGTTGCTTAATTTGTCTGTGCCAAAGCAGGCACATATCTTTCCCCAGCGGGACCAATCCCGGACCACGCAGCAATCCGCTGCTTAAGTTTTCCCGCCACGCCGAGGACACCCGACGCCCGAATCCGTCGGAAGCGAGACGTTTCGTCACCATAACGTCTTGGGGGAGCGACGGGAGCTCCACGTGGCCGCGTGGGCCAATCGTTGTGTGCAGCCAATTATAAACCGACCCAGCAGCCGTTCAAGGTCGGTGCTAAGCAGCACAGCGGCGGTCGTCGACCTTTGACCGCAGGTCAAACGACACTCGACAGTTCGCTTGTCGAATTTCATCACCGCCAAGCGTCAGCCAACACCATCAGCGGGCGCTAAATCACCAGCCAGCACCTAACATCGTCGGTGGTCGCCAAAATCGCCATCGAGGTCGCCGAATACTCGCCAGCCAGCATTCCGAGAGCATGATGACTCATCACCGCTAAGGAGTCATCATTCAACATCGCCAACAGCTCTCATCTCCGACCAGCGAGGAACAGGATCGCAGCATTCGGTGAGTCCATTCTAATTGGAGAGCTTTTATGATCAACGAAGGGGTCGTCCATATTTAAGACCTGCGTTGATTTATGTTTTTATGCTAGCCGACGGTTAACATAGTCCCGTCACCGATGTAAAGCCAGAAGTGAGGTCGAAATTCCCGTGCCTTTGTTTAGGGAAACCCCTCTGGAAACATAAAAGCCCGGGCGCGACAAGCTATGTTGCTATAAGCTTGTCGCCAAAGCACGCACGATTATAGGGATACCTTTAGGCGTTTTCTTAGAAGTTGCACGCAAGTAGGATTAGCTAGTTTAAATATGCCATAATTTCGATGCCGTAGGAAATAAATTTGTAAATTGTAAAAGTATCCCATGATTTCCTTTAATTATTGATTGAAGAATTTGACCATACTGGGGTAGTCTGGGGAGGACCTGGGGGTTTCATGCGCAAATAAGCTGTCCTTTACAATCGGGGAATGGGAGGTCGTTAGCTCAGTGATGAGATTGCCAGGTATGGGCGATCTATAACTGAGGCGTTCTAAGGATTTTATGTTGATTGGTAGCAATTTCGTCATAATGTGTTAGTTTCGTCGCATTTTGGGTTAGCTATTTGGAGAGCCCTATCTGATCCGATCCTTAATCACTTTTAAGGACAATTTATGGACTCGCCCTCAGCGGAGTCTCACCGGGCATATTAAACCGTGGCGTACGATCTCCTAACGGAGTGGCGCTTAAGTCGTACGCCAGTAAGGGATCGGTCAGTGGCGGCTACATCTTGGCGCCCAACTTAAAGGTATTTTTTTGTGGAGATTACGCTTCAGCGTTGAATTTAATATTGAGTTTTTCTGGAGAAAGGGTTACATATTAGTACCCAAAAGTTGTTCTATTTCTTTGTTTGCGAAGAATAAGTCTATGGAGTTTTGATTACAATATATTATCACGAAATCAAGAAAATAAATACAGTTTTGTAAGGACAATTTAGCTACAAAAAAACACCTAAACGAAAAACTATCGGAAAATACAATATAATAATTTGAGAGCATTCTCATAACTGTATAAACTACTAGCTAAATGATTTCAACATTGGTTGAAAGACTATACTTCATCTACTAATTAGATGAATTATCTAAAGGACTTATGACTATTCAGCCCCATATAGGCTTGATATTTTTGGAGATTATAAGGTACAATATTTATGGTACTTATGTTTAGGAATTTAGTGTCGTTTGAGGTTCATTGCGTAGAGTTATTTCGAGTTCAGTAATATTTGGAATCTGCGTACTGATATTATCAGTACAGTTCTGCGTGTTTGTTGAATTGAACATCTCACACTTTCTTCCGGTTGTGAAACTTATCTGGAAAAAAGAAACGAAATTAACAAAATATAGAATAAAATATCATAGAATATATCGTGAGTAATATTGAGCCAATTAATTACAGTGTGGGTGTTAATTTGATATACTTGTTCATCGTTATTTATATTGCTGTTTCTGATTAATCGTTATTTATTATTCTAGTGCATTGCGAGGTTATTCGTTGATTATTATTAGTATTATAGTAACAAATTTCGTCATTACAGTTGTTTATTAAAACGTTACTCAAACTGTGATATTCTTGAAATCGATAATTCAGCCGTTAATTATTCAAGGCTGTGTGATAATAATTATTGTGTTGAGAACTTATTGGTTTAAAAGTTTCCGCAAGTCAATTTAACTTGGAAATTTACATCTTGTGTATTAAATTTGTAAATATTTATTTATTTATTCTTATAGTTATTAGTAAATTATTAAATTAGAGTTTATTTATTTTCACTATTAGTTACTTGTTATTTATAGTTATTGTTTCATCCTAGTTTATTAATTTATTGATAGCTTATTTATTTAGATAATTATTTACTAATTTAATTTCGTACTTCTTTACATATTTTGTTATTTATTGATTCACGTTTTTAGATTTATTTTCGTGGATTAGTGATATTGTGGAATTGAGATATATTTATTCAGTGATTAGTTATTTTCTGTTTATATGTTGATATTTATTCACATTTAAACGTACTAATGCGTAATTTAATCTTTCATTTAGAATAGTTTATTAGATTGTACACATATTAGTTGTGTTCATTGTTCAATAAAATTTATTATTATCGCGTAATCAATCGTTTATGAAGTGAAGTGAATTCTATCTGGTGTTATATAATAAATTAAGTGTTAATATAATTATAAAAATGGCACACAAATTCCCCAAAGCTGACCATCTAACGGAAGAGGAAGTTAGTTACGAGCTTCTGATCCGAAAATCGGTTTACGACGAGAAAGAGCTAGGTACCGACCAAGAAGAGAAACGAAGGTTACTCCGCAGACTTTTCCACGAAGATGTAAGGGAAAACAGAGAGTGGACTTCACCGTACACGATAGACCAGGAGTTCGATTATATTGCGGGAAAAATCAATGAACTTGGAAGGAAATTGGAGAACCGATTGGACGAAGCTTCGATATCACGTCTCAAGCATTACTTCCTAAGAGCAAGCAGATGTCGTGCTACAGATCAGCCATCTCTTGGTATGGTCAAGGAGCTCACGAACGAAATAAGACAAATGTTGACGAGATTCTGTCCAGACAAACCAGTTCAGAAAAGGACTCCTTACCAGGACATCGTGACAGGTCCCATGCAGCAAGAGGCTTTAGAACCGACCATCGGATATAGTGATTCGAATTTAGCTACTGGAGGCAGCCCCTTAAGATTTCCTGAACCAGTTAATCAGGCGGAACCAGGTCATCGGGAAAGCAGAACCGGAACAACCCCGAAACACACCAGACCATCGACATCCCAGGACGACGAAGAGAAAGCGAGACTGCTCAGACGTATCGCAGAGCTTGAGAACGAACTCGTTCAAATGTGGTCGAAAGCAAACGACGATCAGCACCCGAAACTTAGAGTTGAGGACACGAGGATCGATTTTGCGGAGGCTAGGATCAACGATCAAGAGCAACGGAGATATTCTGACGTTCAAAGGGAGCCTAAAACAAGATTGAGCTACAGAGCAACACCAAAACATCACGAGCCAGCCCGACCAGGTGCGCCGATATGAACCACAACTTTACTCCAATTTTAAGGAACGACGTTACCTGAACGACCCGGAGTTTGAAGATGACAACGACGGATATCCTCTTAGTCAATCATCGAGCTTCTTGGACTCAGATGAAGACGAAAGGTTCGAGAGATCACGGAACAGGCATCCTCAGCCAATTCATCATCGCAACCAGGTTTCTAGAAGAGTCCGCCACCCCCGAGAAGACGACATTCACCCGAACGGAGAAGGAAGATGCTTTTCCAGGCAGTCAAATATCCGTAGAATTACGGATGCGGAGATTCAGAATGCCGACCGTCGAATGGAAAAGTGGCATCTTACATTCGACGGGGACAATCGCCATCGACCCCTCGAAGATTTCCTGCATAAGGTACGGAAGCTAGCACAAATGGACCGGATCAGTGAGGACGTGCTTCTACAACGTATCCATACCATCCTTCGCCGTGAAGCTTATGATTGGTACATATGCTACGCCGACGAATTCATTGACTGGAAGGACTTCGAGAACAGCATACGCTATATGTATGGCAACCCTAACAAAGATCAAGGCAACAGGCAGCGAATCTATACGCGAAAGCAAAGCCGGAACGAGACATTTCTGACGTTCAAGATGGAGATAGAACGCATGAACAAAATGCTGACCTGCCCAATGGACAGCGATCGGTTATTCGAGATCATATGGGACAATATGAGGGACCACTACAGATCAAGGTTATCTTGCCGTACCGTAACGAATCTGCGCAAACTCGAGTACTTTGCGTACAGAATCGACGCCAATGACCCTGCTTTTCGAAATCGCGAAAATCCACCGAGAGCGTTGAATCCAGTGCATCATATCGACACCAAGAAGGAAGACCGCGATGAACTCTATTCGTCCTATTCGGAGTCGGAAGAAGTCAACGCCATCGATCGTCGTTTTGAAAGGAAGCGCTGGCCTCGAGAGCAACGGCAGAACGATCAGTCATCCCCCCAGCAATCGACAAGCCAGGTTAAGGTAGAGAAGCCGCAGGTGTTTTGCTGGAATTGTCGCAAAAATGGTCATTTTTGGAGGCTTTGTCAAGAGCCAAAAAAGGTCTTTTGCTACGTTTGCGGAACACCGGACGTGACGTCAACATACTGCGACAAGCACCCACGTAATCCGAGAAGAGGTTCGGAAAACTGAGCCCGGAATGTAAGCGAGGGAACACGAACATTCCAACCCACGAAAAAGTTCCCAATTCAAAACCCGACGAATTTGACGACCCGATTCAAAAAATTTGCGAAGTGAGGATTCAAGCAGAGCGTTGCCCTTATATCGCAGTCCGGATATTTGACCAGGAATACGAAGCGTTGCTCGATTCAGGAGCGAGTGTCAGCGTAACGAGCGTGGAAGATATCGCAGAAAGGAACGGCCTTAAACTCCAACCAAGCCCAGTAAAAATAGTGACTGCCGACAAGACCACACACGAATGCCTGGGACTCGTGAACTTACCGATCGAGTTCAAAGGTATTACGAGAGTCATTCCGACAGTAGTTGTACCTCAAGTTTGTAGGAAACTCATCCTGGGTTACAACTTCTGGAAGTCGTTCGGAATCAAACCCATGATGGAAGGTGAGAACGGATTCGAGACTTTGGCCACCGTAGAATCGGAAAACACAGAAGGCTGCAGTGTTCCAGAGATCAACTTCACCATTCTACCCATCGAATCTCTCCCAATGCTGAAACCGACAGAACCAGATGAATCACTAGATATCCCAGCCCTTGAATTCCCGGAACCTTCGAAGACGACAGCCGAAACGATCGAGACGGAACACGAGTTGTCATCGGAGGAGAGGAAGCAGTTGGTCGAGATCATCAAGAAGTTCCCCGTAACTACAGCAGATCATCTTGGAAGGACTCATCTGTTGCAGCACGAAATCGTCCTCAAGGAAGGTGCAACACCAAGACGTCAGCCACTCTATCGGTGTTCGCCAGCCATACAGTCCGAAATGGACGCCGAAATTGAACGTTACAAACGCATGGATGCTATCGAGGAATGCTCAAGCGAGTGGGCCAACTGCTTAGTCCCTGTTCGTAAAGCGAACGGAAAACTAAGAGTTTGTTTGGACTCTCGCAACATCAACGCTTGGACCAAGAAAGATTCCTACCCCATGAGGAATATGGGAGAAATCTTTCACAAACTGGAGAAGGCAAAGTATTTTTCGGTGGTGGACCTCAAGGACGCGTATTTCCAGATTCCCCTCAAAGAGGAATCTAGAGATTATACAGCGTTCAGGACTAGCCGTGGTTTGTTCCGCTTCAAGGTTTGCGCTTTCGGTCTATGCAACGCAGGATTCTCGATGTGCCGATTGATGGATAAGGTCATAGGGTTCGACCTAGAGCCCAATGTCTTCGTGTACCTCGATGACATAGTCATCGCCACGAAGTCATACCCCGAACACGTCCGCCTCTTGAACATCGTTGCCGAAAGACTATCCAAAGCCAAGCTGACCATCTCTTTGGATAAGAGCAGGTTCTGCAGGAAAAAGGTCACTTACCTAGGGTACCTTTTGACCGAAGATGGAGTCGCGATTGACAACGCTAGAATTTCGCCGATCCTCGATTACGCAAGGCCGCGAAGCGTAAAGGACGTTCGCCGATTGCTAGGCCTCGCAGGTTTCTACCAGGGCTTCATCAAGGAGTACAGCAGAGTGGTAGCCCCGATCTCCGACCTCTTGAAGAAAGCTAAAGGGAAGTTCATCTGGACTGAAGCCGCTGAATCCGCATTCGAGGAGCTAAAGTCCGCCCTAGTATCAGCCCCGATTCTCGGAAACCCCAACTTCGACTTACCGTTTTCAATCGAATCAGACGCATCGGACAATGCCGTGGGAGCCGCCCTGATTCAAAACGTGGAAGGCCAGTCTAAGGTCATCGCCTATTTCAGTAAGAAGCTGAGCAGTACGCAACGCAAGTACGCGAGCGTGGAAAAGGAATGCCTTGGCGTATTGCTAGCCATTGAGCACTTTCGCCATTTCGTCGAGAGTACGCGCTTCAAGGTTGTGACGGACGCACGCAGCCTTCTCTGGCTTTTCACGATGGGAGTCGAAACCGGTAACGCAAAGCTGCTTCGATGGGCACTCAAAATCCAATCGTACGATATCGAGCTAGAGTACAGAAAGGGAAAATGCAATATCCTTGCTGATTGCCTTTCCCGATCCGTTGAGTCGATTTTCGCGATTTCCCAGACCGATGACGAGTACCAGCAGCTGATCGAAAACATCAGGAAACACCCAGCGGACTTCGCGGACTTTCGAGTGGTCGAAGGACAAATCTTCAAGTACGTGAAGCAGCTAGGAAAAGTCGAAGACCCCAGGTTTCAATGGAAACGTTACCCGCCGAAAGCGGAGAGGAGAGAAATCATCGAGTCCTCCCACAACCAGGCTCACCTCGGACCAGATAAAACGCTAACTCTAATTAGAGAACGATTTTTCTGGCCCTTGATGAGCAGCGAGGTTAAAAACTTCTGCAGGAATTGTGTTCGTTGTCAAATGAGTAAAGCGTCGAATCAGAACTCGACACCACCGATGGCTGAGCAGAGGAAAACCGCAGAATACCCGTGGCAGTTCGTAACCATGGATTACGTTGGTCCGCTTCCAATATCTGGCAAGAACAGGAACACATGTCTGCTCGTCGTGACGGATTTGTTCACCAAATTCATACTAGTCCAGCCGTTCAGACTAGCCACCGCAGAATCTCTTGTCCAGTTCGTGGAAAACCATATATTCCTGCTGTTTGGAGCTCCAGAGGTGATCCTTTCCGACAACGGTTCCCAATTCATTTCCGCCACATTCCAAGATTTGTTGAAGCGCTATCAGGTTACGCATTGGAGAACGCCCAACTATCACCCGCAAATCAACGACACCGAAAGAGTCAATCGGGTGATCACCACAGCTCTACGCGCATCGATCGTGAAAGATCATAAAGAATGGGCGAACAACATCCAGAAGATCGCCAACGCCATACGCAACACCACGCACGACGCAACACGTTACTCTCCGTTCTTTGCTCTTTTCGGTCGGAACATGGTCAGCAAGGGAACCGAATATCGTAATTTACGCGAATCACCAAATGGAAATACGAACGAGATCAACGACGAAGACCGGAAGAAAATGTACGCGGATATCCAAAAAAAACCTACAGTTAGCATATCAGAAACATTCCAAGCAATATAATTTACGATCGAACTCAAATTGCCCCACTTATTCTTTATATGTGCCCGCGATCGTAAAAAGATTGGTAGGAAGACATTGCTACGATTTAGTTAGCCCTGAAGGAAAATCGTTAGGAATCTTCAACTGCAAATTCCTAAAGAAATTTGTTGATCCTGGTTGAATCTCAAAATCAATTCAATCATTGTACTTATCAAGCTATGTACTCAAGTATTTACTGAAACGACAAAGCACCATGACGCGAATAGCTCTGGTTGCATGAAATATCAATCCAATCGTTGTACGTTTGTTTTCACTTCCACCCACAACATGAACAAGCATTACAACCCCGGCAGATTAGCCAAACTACCACCCTAACATATTTTAAAAAAAATACCGTTTTGTTCGTACGTTGATTGGCAAGGCCTTTCCCCTCGACCAGAAGTCAGAGCGAGTTCCTAGATCTAGCCAAGATCTAGTGAATGATGACCTATAAAACCAGAAAACTCGGAGCTCTTAAAGCGTTGATGAGGAGTACCGAAAGGGAAACATAGTGCGAGTTTAAGTTTGGGGAAACTTAAATGATGACCAACTAATCTCCATGCCTTTTGCGGAAGAACATGTCGAGCGACTCAGTCAATCGAGCCTGCCGAACAGCCCACGAATCAAACGGAATTTAAATTAAAAAAAATTGCCAATCTTTGGTTGTAACTTTACCGCAATTAGATTACAATCATGGGATTGATTAGTTACCCCTAAACGACTTCTTGAGATGTTGCATAATTCAAAGGCAAACATTGTCGTGCAACATCGTATGCATGTACCATTTGTAAATATTTTCTTCCGTACTTTAATTTAAATTATTTATTTTTCTTGTTCGCGTAAGTTAATTTTGCATGTTTAGGGTATTTATATAGAATATAATAAATTTAGGTAGCTTTCAATTTAAAATTATCAAAGTATTTCAGCAAGATTAAAAAAAAATATAAATAAAATTATTTACCTTGAGATGTTACGTTGTTTATGGACACCCCGTGTCGCGCGACATCGTATGTATTACGCCGTTGTATCATGCCACCCATCAGGTGTATCATCTTCCCGTCCGACAACATCCTAAAAAGAAATCGAAAGCATTAATATATGCATAAAAACTCACCTATCATATGGAACTTAGCTTCCCTTCGATTAAAGGTAACAATCCTCTATCAAGAGACACAAGCCAGCCGAGTATTTGAGCCTAATTGATCCATTCAAGGGCTCCAGAATTTCATCCGTAGCTCACCATAGCCTGTGATAAAATCACCACCCAATCTCGCCTGTAATCAATGAGAAAGATTATAATGCATGATAGCTTACCACGATTAATTATGAACAACCGTCCGCACAGAAAAAGTCCAATAAAAACTTCGAATTCTTGAAGAAACAACCGTAAAACAGCAGCTAAAAATTTCAATTCCACCCATGTTGATTTGTTTACCTTATTAATTTTGACGTTTACAGCCACAGCAGACAGTGTTTCGATGTATTAGTATGTTTATTCATTATAGTTAGTAGAAGTTTCGTTTCATTGAGCTTTATAGCACAAGCATTCAAGTGTGCTTCGGAAGCTTTGCTTGCAGCAACATAAATGCAAGAATGATTTCGGACGTTTTATGTATGTGTTACGTGGTTGAAGTCAATCATTCTGATTGAGCTTTCATTGATGCTAACAGAAAGCATGAATAGCCAGCACTATGTTTGGCGTTAGATTCTGCATTGATGTTATAGTTGTAGTAGTTGTGTGGACGTTGCGTTTTAATAGTCATGAAACTTTTCCCAAGCTTATGCATGGGCGTGATGTGACTTACTAAACGCGTTGCGGTAAATTCCGTGACGATTTTTTTTCCAAGAAGTTGGAGTTATTCGAAACGGAATAAACCTGTAGGGGAAAAGTTCAAATAACGCCCCATGTGGCTAATACGCGCCACCCTTGTTTTGAAGAATCTGAAGCATTTTAAGCCTGCAAAATATTACCAATTTGTTCTAAATGCTGTGATTGGTCATGGCAAGTATGAATTTTTCCTTAAAATGCTCCTGTGTCGTGATAATTTCACAATTTGAATTTTTCTTCATTTCGATCTAAATTTCAAAACACTTTCAATAAGGTGTCACCAAGCAGAGAAAAATGAATAAGACAATATTTTCTGACACATCGATAGAGGAGAATCTAAACTACGATTTAATGCTAAAAAATTATACCGAACTCGCTATGGTATGCTTTTTATGGGTATGTTTTATCACGGCCCATGCGCTCGTTATAACGCGCCAATCGTAGTAGGCTGAAAATAGCATTAATTTTTCAAAAAGGCCAATTTTCATTGAAAATGAACAAAAAGTCTAAAACCTTATTTTGAGCGTTAATTTAGCCCAAAAAACCTACTTTTATTTTTTTTTTAAATTTTGATTAGTCCATTTTGATTTTATTTTCATTCAAAGTGTTTGTAAGTATTGGTGTGTTTTTGGTCTTCGGCTGCTTTCGGGTGTGTTCGGCTGCTAGGCGCGTATTGAATACACGGCGGCGCGTATTTGCAACACAGTTTTGTTCTGCGGCTTTGAATAAGGTTTTTAAAAATCAAGTTTTTGAAGCAACTATAGCAATTTGAGTAATAAAAAATCATAGGCATTTGTAGAAAACTATTTTCTTCAACGATTGCACCCATTTTCAACACAATTTGTACGTGGAATACATAGAAAATCAGCGATTCGCTTAGGTGGCGCATAATAGGGCATGTTCCCCTATTATTGTTTGTTGAGATGTTCATTTTTGCGGTGAAATCTGTCTAGGCGTATTCAAGCGGAGGGCTTGGAGTTGTCTATGATTAGATTGAACCTGATATTTAGGAGGAGCGTTGATTTCATTCAACATGTTTGGTACGGTTAGCTTGAAACGGTTTTCTAATGAAAATTGTGTAGTTTCAATGTTGACTTAACCTGTTTAGAGTTCAGTTTGTCCGAAATTATTGTTGCTCATACATCGAAACTAAAGTCAGCCAACTGAGATGTCAAATATTAATACACCAAAGATCAATGAACCATTAATAGTTTATTCATAGTACCTGTTAGTTATAAGATTATCAATAGTACCTGTTATTTATTATTATATTTAGTTAATAGTCCAGTCCATTCATAAATATCGTCATTTAGTTTAATAGAGGGTTGAATTTTCTCATATTCGCCCCCTTACGAAAATTTGGTTATTATTCAATAACCAAATTTTCGGAAAAATAGTCTGGTGTTATGTAGCAGTCCGCATGTTCGAAAATTCACATTTACTCTCCGCCTTTAAGTAGGCCCAGTTTGTCCGCCCCTCGATCGATCTCGAACATAATATCGATTCGCGCGATCGACGGTTTGAGCAATGCGGTTCGATACGCTGAGGAGACGTTCATACATTCTCCCGCGAGGTGTTGAATTGTTTCAGTTAGAACCAATTAGCTACTGCGATTCTAATGCATAGCCGAAATTCTTATCTCTTGAGATAATCTCATAGAACTCTCAGGGATTATGAACTTCCGCCGAGGGCGTTTGTAGCAAGGTCGCTTTCCCTGTACTGAGAGCTCAAGGAGACGATCAAACGTTCCTTGAGCGTGATTGGCAGTGGAAGTGCGCGTGGGCCGTGACTGATTGAGTCCGACTTTAAGTAATATAGTGTGGTCAGAATTTTCGATCATTAATTTAATTAGCTTTGTTTCCCATTAGACTAGGTGCTTAGTTTAGGAAAGTGCGTGCCAAAAAAGTTAATTCTTGCGTGACAATATAGTCGAGAAAGGTAATTGTGCTTCGTAATCGTGCTTACATGTGCGTTGCTTAATTTGTCTGTGCCAAAGCAGGCACATATCTTTCCCCAGCGGGACCAATCCCGGACCACGCAGCAATCCGCTGCTTAAGTTTTCCCGCCACGCCGAGGACACCCGACGCCCGAATCCGTCGGAAGCGAGACGTTTCGTCACCATAACGTCTTGGGGGAGCGACGGGAGCTCCACGTGGCCGCGTGGGCCAATCGTTGTGTGCAGCCAATTATAAACCGACCCAGCAGCCGTTCAAGGTCGGTGCTAAGCAGCACAGCGGCGGTCGTCGACCTTTGACCGCAGGTCAAACGACACTCGACAGTTCGCTTGTCGAATTTCATCACCGCCAAGCGTCAGCCAACACCATCAGCGGGCGCTAAATCACCAGCCAGCACCTAACATCGTCGGTGGTCGCCAAAATCGCCATCGAGGTCGCCGAATACTCGCCAGCCAGCATTCCGAGAGCATGATGACTCATCACCGCTAAGGAGTCATCATTCAACATCGCCAACAGCTCTCATCTCCGACCAGCGAGGAACAGGATCGCAGCATTCGGTGAGTCCATTCTAATTGGAGAGCTTTTATGATCAACGAAGGGGTCGTCCATATTTAAGACCTGCGTTGATTTATGTTTTTATGCTAGCCGACGGTTAACATAGTCCCGTCACCGATGTAAAGCCAGAAGTGAGGTCGAAATTCCCGTGCCTTTGTTTAGGGAAACCCCTCTGGAAACATAAAAGCCCGGGCGCGACAAGCTATGTTGCTATAAGCTTGTCGCCAAAGCACGCACGATTATAGGGATACCTTTAGGCGTTTTCTTAGAAGTTGCACGCAAGTAGGATTAGCTAGTTTAAATATGCCATAATTTCGATGCCGTAGGAAATAAATTTGTAAATTGTAAAAGTATCCCATGATTTCCTTTAATTATTGATTGAAGAATTTGACCATACTGGGGTAGTCTGGGGAGGACCTGGGGGTTTCATGCGCAAATAAGCTGTCCTTTACAATCGGGGAATGGGAGGTCGTTAGCTCAGTGATGAGATTGCCAGGTATGGGCGATCTATAACTGAGGCGTTCTAAGGATTTTATGTTGATTGGTAGCAATTTCGTCATAATGTGTTAGTTTCGTCGCATTTTGGGTTAGCTATTTGGAGAGCCCTATCTGATCCGATCCTTAATCACTTTTAAGGACAATTTATGGACTCGCCCTCAGCGGAGTCTCACCGGGCATATTAAACCGTGGCGTACGATCTCCTAACGGAGTGGCGCTTAAGTCGTACGCCAGTAAGGGATCGGTCAGTGGCGGCTACAGTACATGTTAACTATAATGGATGTATGAGAAAAAAAATCGTCAACGAATTTCAAAAACCGATCGTATACATTTTGTTGATCGGTTGAATAAAACCGATCTGTGCCAAATTTAAGCTCAATCCGACTTCATTTAGAGGTTCCTCAAAGCGCACAATGTGTCGATTTTTTTTATCTTTAGAGTAAATCTGGGAAATATAAATTTGAACTTTGATACCAAGAGACTTTTAAAATAACTTTTAAAGGCATGGATGTAAATTTATGAAATTTTCAGCAAAGTTACCTGGTGATGTGATGTTCACATATTTATGCCAATTTTTGTGATGTCCTGTCAAGTGGTTTTTGGGATAAAATCCAATGAAGAAATTTTTCGACTTAAATTTTTGAGCAACACATGCGCCATCTATAATGCATTCCATGAACCACCTTTTTTTCAAATCAAGGCTATTTTTATTGCGTTTGCTGTTTCCTGAAGCTTGAACTACAAAATAACTCAAAACTTTGAATTTGGTCGAAGTTGGGTCCTCTAGGATTTCCTAAACAGTTAACCAAGTGAACTTTGGTTGAAAAGTTGATTTCCAGCTGTCTTCCAGCACTTTTACTTTTCTGGATTTTCTCTATCCTGCCCGCAAAATTTTGTCAATGAACTTCAGTATTGGACACTATGCTATCTCAAAAAACCACTTGATAGATTTCACCAAATTTTGTACACGTACACATTAGAGTACCGTAAACTGGGGGAACTTTGATCACTTTTTTCATTCATTTTTGAATATTTTGGAAGGGGTTGCTTTTTCGTAATACCTAAAAGCTTTAAAACCCTTACTGAAGTGAGGAGTATAAAACATGATCATTGATTGCAGTAAACTCAAACGACATTGGTGGTTATAATTAAATGTTTGTTAGAAAATCAGATTTCGAGTGTCGGGGTAACTTTGATTACAATGGTTTCTACGTATCTAAACATCTTCAAATTTTAGTGTATTGATGCCATTAAGCACAGAAGGCTCAAAACATCGATAACAGTATTTTTTTGTTTGGAATCAATTGAATTTTTCAACGTTTTCTTTCAAAAACGAATATACTCGAAAGATGGACTATGTTACTGCATACATTTAAGGGCAAAAAATTTAAACATTTCTCAATATTTTTTGACCTCAAAACAAATAAAATTTGGCCCTCTCGCAATTCCCTAAGTCTTCGTACTGTTCCCATGTTCTTTTTTTTTTTTCAATCTAAACGATTTGAAAGGGGTTTTAGCCATTTTTTTTCTATACGGCCTTTTTTATGGAAAATGACCGTTTTTTCACTATCCAAAAATTATCATAGAATGATCATAAAAATAACACCTAAACTTAACCTAAATCAAGAAAATAGTTGAACTTTCACATCAAATAATCCATCTTAAAAAAATGCTTTAAATTTGATCAGGAGAGATGTTTGTTTGTGAGCCTTCAAAAAACCAGATATTTTAAGATTTTAAAATTATATTTTAAGTGATATGAAAAATCTCCTAATAAAAACTAAATTTAGCTTATTTTTAACTCAATTTACAGGCTCTTAAACGTAGTCAACAGTTTTCAGATATTTAAACTTCATACTTAGTTCATGATGCTTATCTGCAAAAATCTCATGTTGATCAAAGTTCCCCCAGTTTACGGTATTCAAAAGTTGTTCACAAAACAAAGTGTTGCATTTTTTCGAATACACGCTTTATAACACAAAATGTAAAGAAATGGGGAATCCATTCTAATCGCACCTGATATTGGCACTGAATAGATAAATCGGCTCAACTATTTTACTCCTTAACCTTTTCGAATTGATGCTGGTTATTCTTGTTCTTCTTGCAACTTTATATTTATAAAGTTGTTTTTAATATTGATTTGTTGTTAGATTTGATCTATCTAACGTATGATTTGAATACATGACAGTTAAAACATGGATAGGCTTTTCAAGAATCTGTTAAATCTGTAATTTTATACAAAATTCTACGAACTGTGACACAGATCCTGTGATGAAAATTTGCTTAAAATTCCGCGAAACTACATATTTTTCTGTAATTTCGGCAACCTTGTCTTAGACTTGATTGTTTACTAGAGTGGTCCACTCATTTTACTCTAAATTGGTCCAAAATACAGACGTATCTATATTTAAAATCGTAAAATAAAAGAAAATAAAATCTCCAAGACAATCAACCGATAAATTAAAATAAATGAGAAAAATTTTAAACATGAAAAAATGACAGAAATTCAAAAATAGCAAAGTAGCAAAAATAAGTTGTTTTTCAATTGTTATCTTTCTATTTCACTTTTGTTCTAGAGATGGTGTTATTTTTCATTTTGTACACAATGTACAAATGTTTTTTCATTTGTACAAGTTTTTTCAAATTATTTTAGAACCACGTTCTTAACGAAAGGCTAGGGCTGAGGCCTCAAATATAAAAGAAAACGATTTTAACGTTTTCTTGAAGAGTGCACTTTCAACGACGCTTTTCTATATCTCTTAACGGCATATTCTTCCTTTTCAAAAACGATATCGAGGTTCTCATGTTTTGATTTTTCCAGGATGAGTATTGAATTCCTGAATCGAAAGTTTTTGATGGTTTGATTTGTTATGATTTTTATTAGGATTCACAGATTATATCACACAAAAGTAAATAGCTGGTTGTTTAATTATTAAAAAGTACATGGTATGTTAAATACTGTATTGTAAAAATCACATTTAATTTATTCAATTGGATTTTAGTAAGAGGACACTTATGAGAATAAACCTGGTAACTGTATGGAGCGCACATAACTGTATGATGATATCGGGGATTGAATATTTCAAACATTTGAAACTATTTTCGCAACTTGACTGCCTTTATTCCTGTAGTGAGTTGTCGAATTTTTCAGCAATCAATTCTTCTTGCCAAGAAATCATTTGTTGAGTTTCTGTGAGAAGTAATTCGAACCGAAAAGTTAAGCAATTTTACTTTTTCATTAACTGAAATGCAGATTTCATGTCGAAATACATGTACAAAGTATCTACACGATAAGTGACTGAATTCAAATATTTTATTATTTAAAAAAATGCTAACTGTTTAAAATTGTACTCGGGTTTTTAATAATGGAAAAATGCAAGCACATACTAACCATAGTGACCATACCATACCATACTAGTTGGCATCACTGGGGAGGCTGAAAGCGAATCTATTTTTGCCGACTTTTTCCCGCTTGGTCTCACGAAATTCCCACGATTATCAAAAACAAAAACAAAAAAATGTCACAAAACCTAAATCAAAGCAATCGAAACATTCCCTTTACTTCAACTACGGTGGTGAAATAAAAGGAAATCTTTCGTTTGCTTTGATTCAGTAGAATTATTCAACCAAGTATATTCACAACACCTATTAGAGTCACAAAACCTCTGTTTACCAGATTTTTTTCTTTAATAAGTGATTTAATTATAATTTTTCTACTAAACCCAAAGATCATAGCATATTTGGGAAGATTTCAATTTTTAAACATTTTGCTGTTTCCGGCCCTAATTTTTCACATTTTTAAATCTCTCTATCAAGAAAACCAATTTGAAATAAAAATAAGAACATTTAAAAAAGCCAAACCGAAATGAGAAAATCCGCAATGTTTGGAACTTAGCAGAAATTGTAGCGGTTTGGTTAATTTATCTATATATATAAAAATGAATGTTTGTCTGTCTGTCTGTTCCCTATAGACTCGGAAACTACTGAACCGATCATCGTCAAAATTGGCTTCTGAGGGTTTTTGGGGCCGGAGATGGTTTCTATGATAGTTAAAATCCCCTGCGACTTAAGGAAAGGAGGGCTTTCATACAAAATTTGTAGTTTTTCGAAACAAATAAAAGTCATGACATCCATTTTCACGAGTTTTTTTTCCTTTGGGCGGTTTGTTTTTCGTCTCCATGGTCGAGGCGTCGCGAGCCAACGTCGCAAAAGGATAGTAACCATGGCATAGCATACTGATCAGTGGGAATATTTTGGCGCGTATTTCTCAACCAAGCATATTTTCAATGCAAGGGGTGGCGATATGAAGCCTTGATGTAATTTTTTTTCTACTCAATTTCAAGCTCATTTGTACAGCACATGGTTATGAATGACGCCTAGATGAGACCCAGGTTGACATTTTGCCGATCGATTAAAACATATACCCACATTTTGTTTTGTCAAAACTGTAATTGAAAAGTCATGGCATCCATTTTGTGAGATTTTCTTTTATTTGAGGGGTTTGTTTTTCGTCTCTATGGTCAAGCAAACGTCGTCGTCGCAAGTGGATAGTAACTAAAGCATACTGTTCATTGATCGCTGGAAAAATTCAACAATCAGGCGCCGTTTTCTCAACCAAGTACCTTTATTTCTTATGCACGTGGGAGCGATATGCAACCTAGATGTGCTTTTTTCTTGCTTAATTGCACGTGGTAATAAATGACGCCTAGATGTGACACGGATTGGTATTTTATCAATCGAATCAAAACCAATTGAAAGATTTGCAAAAATACTTCCATATTTAGTTCGTGTTAATGTAGGCAGCATTCGACTTTTCATTCAAGGAACATTAGAACATGTTCAAACGTTCAACTTTTTCTGTTAAGAAAAAATAAAAATTATGTTTTCTTCTAGAAATTGTTACTTCAGCCAAAAAACACAACTGAAACGAGTTTAGAAATGAAAATGGGAGCTTTTTATTCTAAATAATTCTGAAAAAACCATCGTACTTTTTGCTTACATACCAATTCAAGTACGTACTTAACATGAAAAGTGTTTTTTTGTTACATGGCTGCATAAAAGAGACTTTTTATCCGCTTCGTTTTTGAAAAGCGAGACTTTAGAACTGATATTCAACTGGAAGCAAAATTTTTACGAAAATTTTTTAGTATACCGTTAAAGTGGTCAAAACAATATTTCCTCCTGTAAACTTACACGGTGGGACAAGGGTAAACGTCGAAATTTTAAGAAATTCATCTTCAAAATTATTCAATATGTTGGAAAGATCAGAAAGGGTATTCCGAATGTTGAAACTGAAGCGAATATTGAAAATTCTTAAATGTCTTTGTAAATGAAGGTCATTCCCTTTGAATAACATTCGTTAAAAGTGGAGTAACAAACATAAATTTATTCTGCAGGAATACTGCAGATATATCAGTGAAACTTGATAGAACAAAAAACAGGAATTCGTATTAAATCCATTTTTAGCCATTACTCTGACGCATCTGTAACTAAGCATTGCATTGACACTTGCCCCAATATACGGGACAAAAGTAAATTAAGAAATTTGTTTTTGCCAACATTTTTGAATATTTGACTTTCAAAGAGAAAATAAAAAAAACGCTGAGAACTTATTAAATGATGTAACTGATATTTTTTTAAATATTCATATTTTTGCCGCAGTAAATTTATTTAAAAAATAAAGAAATTTGCACTGTATCTAATATATAACTAATTTAATATATTTTTCATAACCATGATAAGTGCTGCTTGGGTCTCAAGCCGGTTAAATTTGCCTACCATCTTCAAGCAGTGGGGGACAAAATTGGAAAAGATGGGAGAGCTCCCATGGAAATTTAAGATAAAGAGCTTTTCTAAGAAGGGACCATATTTAAAAAGGTTTTTTTTGGGTACAGAGTACAAATTTCAAATCTTGAAAAACGAGTTTAGAGATCAAGTTTCAGTAAATAATATATACCATCTTTGAATTGCAATTCAGAACTACAACTGCAGCTGTCATTTCAAAGTTGTTGGTTCTGAAGTATGATGAGGTTTGATTTAAAAAAATGCTCTCTAAAATCTAAATTTGAATAAGTTTTTACAAATTACATTTATTTACGGAAGGTGTAGCAAAGCACAACGGGTCAGCTAGTAATTTTTATAATATTCGAGAAAACAAGTTATTTTCATCTGAATGTTTAAGTATTTATAAAAAAAAGGTATTTTTAAAAACAAATGGAAAGATTTTTTTTCATTTTCATTAAATGGCCCGTTTCGTATTAATGATGGTTTTATCTTATGTGAAAACGTATACTTTTTATTTCAAAAACCTTGATTGTATGTATGTTATAAACTCAGTTTCAAAAACCTTGATTGTATATATGCTAAAAACTTTCTTTAACCCTATGCTTTTCGAGGAAATTCATTTATTATCAAGGCGTGAATTCAGTTCAAATCTGTTCTGAGTGTACTGTGGGAATTTAGATAAAAAATTAAGTGTTGTGTTCCTCGTTTATTTTAGCCATACATCTACAATGATAGCAACATTTTCATTTCTTTCTACTTATATTTCCTCTGAAAATATTTCCTGAGTTTTTATTTTATACCGGAGGACGAATGGTCGGAATTTGACCAAATCGAATTAACGCTTTCCGCTTTTTTTTTAGAAACATCTGTAGAATGTACAAATCATCCTTACAGGCTGCAAGAAACAAAATTAATTAATTTTAAGGACCAGAATTAGTAATTTTGAATCCAAGAAACAAATTTTCGTCAATTATAGTTGCTTTTTCGGTCTTGTAATGAGATTCAAATTCTGTTGTTTCAAAATTTTCTCATGGTGATGGTGGTTAGTTTGGCCTGGTCAAGCCCAACCAAATATTCGTGAAAAAGTTTACTAAAGATTCTGTATGTTAAATTCTAATAATTATTAGAAGATAAGCCCAAAAACTCGTAGCTAGACTACGCATTTCTTTAAAGTTAATTCTTAAAAAAAAACTTTTTTTTCGTTTCTTCATTTAAAGATTCAACGATTTAAAAAATCTCCCTAAAGTAAACGACGAATCTCTGGCTTCATTTCATATGCAGTCTGCAGATATCGTCTTGAGTTCCAATGTCCATATGTGCAACTTGTAATTTCAATTAGATGTTTCATTAGTTGATGTTCGGAATTTTGGATTCCGTTACTTAAACAAAAAAGAGAATGCAAGATAAATGGGCTCTGATATATCAAAAACCACAAAGAAATTCAGACGAAAAAATGTTATATTTCTACCAACTTTTTTCTCTATTACAATTGGACTAACGTATACCATTTTACTACTTTTTGAGTTGCTCGAAGTTTCGAATTTAATTTTTTATTACATGGTTGAGTGTGAGTTTCATAATTTTTCAGTCATTTGAGAGCACTGAGAGCACTAAAATATATGCACTAAGTAGCTGAGCCAAAAATTTCCGGTTTCATGGAGGAATTCCCGGAGTTTTTCCCGATGGATTTTAAATCCCGGTTTTTTCTCGCATTTCCCGACTTTCCCGAATAAGTGGCCACCCTGCATACAGCTTTATTGAGAAAAATAAATTCATGAAACAATTGAAACGAATTATGTAAACGACATGTTACTGCTGTTCTAATGTTTGTGTCTTTAGAGGTGTAAAGATAAATTTCACTTCAAGAGTCTAGATCAAGCAACTGCAGTCAAGTCGTTAGTAAAGATATTGAATGAATAGAATATAGTATCACAAAATGAGTTTCTGTTGAAACCAAAGTGACGGATTGGCTCCCAAACTCTTGTTTGGTAGTGCTAACTAATTTCTTTCATTTCCTTCGGTCATCAACTTCACTCTCGCTTATAGAGGTTTTTCATACTAAATTATAGAGATTTCTGACTATAAAATTGACAGGTCTAAGCGAACACTTACTCTCACATATAGAGGATTCTCGCTTATCCAGGTTCACCTGTAGTTTTAGACTGTAGTGAAAAACTTGAAGAATAAATTATACCTAATCATCGATCGAAATGTATGCAAACTAGTTGAACATATGCAATAAGTCTTTTTTTACGCTGGCTTATAGTTCTTTGTTTTACAGATGTGTTTTAGATAAAATTTGGTTAAATCTATCAGAAATATATGATTGAAAAAAAAATTGTGCGACCAAAAATTTAGTGTTGTTTCTACATAAAGCTTAGTTCTTTTAGAAATGGGACAGTTACGAATGCCTGTATCTTAAAAACCATTCGTTTGAACGAAATACTTTCTCTGAAGAAAATGAAGGTAATGTTATGATCTTTCATGAAAAAATTTGAAAAAAAATATTTACCGTTTTTTGTTAAAGAAATTTCTACTTTTTTCTTGGTATCTCCTATTGGCCGGCGCACACTTTTTTCAGTCATGGTATTGATCAGTTTCTTCAACTTATACTTCGTAAAATCTATATTTTAGGTGGCTTCACCCTCCTTCTTCAATTTCTGATACTTTTCGGTCCAAAACTTCTTTTTTAAAAGAAACTGGAAGCATTTTAGTGGAAACAGTTGTTTCGAAATGAACAAGTTTGATTATATTTTTGATCACTTTTTTGAACGTTTTTTTTTTTGGTACCGGTTTAACAGATTAAGAGCTTTGGAACTTTCAAAAAATGATTTTTTGAGGTTGGATTTCAATGAGTCATCACTAGGCAACACTTTCAGCTTATCGGAGAAAATTGTTTTGGACATATCAGCGATCTACCCTTAGTTTTTCGTTTATTGAAAATAAAAAATGCTGGTATGAGACTTGACTTCCTTGATGACCCTTAACCGTTGTTGTCGATCATGTGCTTCACTCCAATGCTTGATTTGAACTTTGTGGACATTATTGAAAGTGTTTGCATACTTATCCACCAAAAAAACTCAGTAATTCTTTGAATAATCAACGGTTTTGTCAGCTATCAATTTGATAATGACGAATTTCAAAGGAAACTGTGCAAAATTATTTTTTTCTTTTTCTCTTGCATCGCACATATCTCAAAAACGCGTAAATTTTAAATTTTGAAAAAAATAGGTCGAATAGTTCTTATAACAGGCAACAAAATGCAGTCAAAATTTTTAATATCCAATAACTAGTTAACGAGCTATTAGCAAATGAAAGTGTCCCATTTCTAAAAGAACTAAGCTTTAGCTTGAGCAATCTGTTGTTCATCAATCACATAAACGTTATCGTAGAAATTCCGGTTTTGTGCTTTACAAGAATTAAATGTGTTTAAAAATGATATTCCACAATGTTTGTTAAAAAAAGCTGTTGTATGAAGCAGCAAGATTTGGGTTTTTTTTTTTCAAAATTTTGATGTTTAACCAGATTGTTTCCTCATCTAAATAAATTGCTTTGTGAGAATAAAAAAAATCCTTTCTGATGAATTAAACTCTTTATACCGTTGAGGAGGGAGTCAATTGTAATCCTATGCAACAACCTTTTAATTAAAAAATAGAAAACAACATCATTACCGATCATCTTTCGGCGACATAAACGGCTGCCAGTTAAATTGGTGACCGACGTTCATCCTCTTGGAACCAGTTTTCCTCTACAGAACTGACCACACCAATATTTAACGACGACATAAAAAAGGACCTTCTTGTTTGAAGGAACACGCGCAACCAGCAGTACGATATGACTAACAACGGGGGTAAAGTGATCCGAAAATGAGATTTTAATTGTGCAATATTGTTAATCTGTCGCGCTTTATCTCGTTTTTTTTTTGTTGAATGGCGAGTTTAGTTC
Organism: Uranotaenia lowii; assembly: GCF_029784155.1. NCBI lineage: Eukaryota > Metazoa > Arthropoda > Insecta > Diptera > Culicidae > Uranotaenia > Uranotaenia lowii. The sequence continues at coordinate 84,324,291 of NC_073693.1, forward strand.
CGTTTCTTCGTTTTCCCCGGGCCCAGACGCGCCACGCGGTCAACTCTTCTTCCTGTGGACATTTGAGCTAATCTGTACTCTGAGATTCACCCCTTTTAGTATTTCTAGCTTTCTGCGTGTGCCGGCCAATAAACCCGGAAATGGCCATTACCTGGTACATAACTACCTACTTGTGCTGCGGCGTAAAAATAGTTGAATAGAAAGTTCGGACGCCGAAAACAGGATCTCGATGTCGGCTTTTTTGTTGTTATTGTTCGACAACGGGAGATCGGACTAGTTTTTTTATTTCATTCTTTTCGTGCCTTCATCCTTTTTTTTGCTGCTGCTGCTTTTATTCAGGTCTTTTCTTGTTACTGGGACCCTGATTAAATTGTCCATGGCTGTTAAAGGTTTTTGGGGTTTCCTCCCTACCGGAGTATGTAGAAGCGTTGATCGGCTTCACGGTTGTTTTCCCCCTTTTTTTTTTGCTTACTTTCTAAGCTACTCGAGTTTAGGAACACGGAAAAAGATGACCGATCGGCCGACCGCGCATGTTTCCTCCTTGAAAAGGAAGGGGCATGTTTGTTTGGATTAAGCCGACAGCAGGACATGCCTTGTGTGTCGAGTTGTTGGGTACTAGAACTCGTTCAATACATTTTTTCAAACCACCTTTCCATCCGTCCATCCCGCATAAATAAATAGGAAGTGGTTTTCAATGAGCTATTTTGAATTTGAATCGGTTACCTGTAACCGTACCTATTATAATGTACGAGCGTATGCTAGGGTTTTTGTCAGTTGTCACACGTCCAGGTGGATTTTCTACGCTTTTTTTAAACAGTGAAAGGGATTAGAAGAAGGTTTTGGTTAGAAGCGGCAAAATCACTTCCAAGTTCAAAGACGTTTCTTCGTGTTAAGAAGTATCCATTGATATTTGTTTAACTTTTTAAAACACATTCTTTATAAAACTTTTTATAAATATATTCCCGAAAAAAGTATTTAAAATACTCTTCAAATGCTTTTTGCAAAGTACTTCACATGAAATCAAATACTTCTTTACAGAACCTGTTAAGTCTTCTATATGGAAACCTAATTACGAAGAAAAAAAATTATAACATTTTTTTATCTTATTTTATTTCATTTTATAAATATTTTATATTTATTTCGTTTGATATTATCGTGTAATTTTCTTAGAGCAATTTCTAAACATTGAAATTTTGATTTTTTGTAAGCATTATTACAAATAAAATTTCAACGTTATTCAGAAGCAAAAACTTTAAAATGATGGTTGCAGCTGGAGTTTTGAATTGCAATACAAAGATGATTTCAATTGATTACTGAACCTTGATTTCTAATTTCCATGAGTTCTTTAGTTATGCCAAAATGTATGTTTTACTGGTAAAGATTATGTAGGGGAGGAGCGGGCTATATGCGCTTATTTTTTTTTTTTTTTTAACCTTTATTCACAATACATCATCTTAAAATTAAACTTACGGCTAACCTAAACATTTCTAAACCTTTCAGAAACTCAGTTTTAGCATAAATTTAAGAAATTATCAAACTGTTTTCTAAATAACAAACTATTGTTCCATCGAATATCTCTTAAATGCTTTTTAAAACAAAATATACTGGCGTTTTTATAATTTACCATGTTGTAAGCAATTACTTCGGAAACAAGCCACAAACCTGCTTTTGCATCACATCGGTCTTCATCTATTTCTTCACAAAGTATGTCTTCTGGGTCATCTACATTTAATCCTAAATGGTTTTTTATAACATTTTTAACCCAGTTCCACACAAAACGTGATTTTTCACAATATTTTATTCTATGAACATTACTATCATCTTCTTGACAAATTTCGCAAACAAAGCTATCCACTGATGAAAAGTTATGACTGTACATTTTAATTCTATTTGGATATACATTATTAAATATTTCGTAAAGTACTGATCTAGAATTTGTTGTCAAAAATTTTTTGCTAAGATTAATCCACAAAATTTTCCATGGTAGAGAAGGATATTTTTGTTCAATTTTAACTTCAACTATTCTTTGATGGATGATGAAATTATAGATTTGCCTATTATCAATTAAATCTTTTTCTTTTTGAATATCTTTAGCAATACACAAACATTTTCTGAAATTTAATGTAACATTTTTCAAGACTGGTTTACTAATAAGAAAATGTTGAATAGGTTGATTGTTTTTAAATAGAAGGTTTCTTATGAAAAGCGCTTTACATTGGATCTCTGGATCTAACAACTTAAGACCACCTTGATGGTTTGTTAAATACAACTGATTCCGCTCCACTCTAAAATATTTGTGGTGGCTCCATAGAAATTGACCTATTAACATTTTTATGATCCCTAATTGTTTATTACTGGGAGGAATCAATTGTCCGATGTACCATAATTTCGCGAGTATATACGTATTGGATATAAAAACTTTTTCGATCAAATTCAATTTTCGCCAACTATACAAGGATATTGCAGATTTCATCTTTGCTATGATTTGATCAAAGTTTGTTTCAGTCATTTTTTTAAAATCTGTTTGAAAAACTACACCTAAAATTTTCAATTTTCCCATATCTTCCAAACGTTGAGGACCAATTTGAACATTATTCATTCTAAGAAAACCTGATTTTTTAAAATTTAGTCTTATACCCGCATCTTTTGCAAACATTTCAAATATTTCCAAAACTTTATCAAATTCTTCATCAGTTCTTATAACAATTGTAATATCATCAGCATATGCTAATATTTGAACGAAATTATCTACCACTAATATTCCTTTAACTGTTGCTTGAATCTGTTTTATTAAAGGTTCAATATAAATAGAAAAAAGTATCATAGACAACGGACAGCCTTGTCGAACTGAACAGGTTATTTGAAAAGAGTCTGTAAGATATCCATTCACAATTATCCGAGACGATGCCTTATTGTAGATATTTTTCAAACATTCGATTAATTTATTCGGTAGTCCGATTTTAAGTAATACTTGCCAAAGTTTTTCATGATTCACTCTATCGAAAGCTTTTTCCAAATCAGCACTCAAAAGTGCTATTCTAAATCGTTTCGATTGCTGAGCTTTAACTATAAGAGATCGAATTATTTCTAAATTCTGCATACATGAGCTACCTTTATTACCTGCCGATTGCTCCGATCCAATAATCTCGTGTAGATGTGTGGAAATTCTCCCAGCTATTATTTTAGTGAAAAGCTTGTAATCTGAGTTTAAAAGACTTATAGGTCTGTAGTTGTTTAAATCGTTCTTACAACCCGTTTTTGGAATTAGTGTAATTATTCCTGCAGAGAAATTTTCCATAGGTTTCATCGTATTACTTAATAACCCATTAAAAAGATTCAACAAGTCCTGCTTAACTGTGTCAAACATTACATTATAAAATTCATAAGTGATCCCATCAGGTCCCGGAGCCTTCTTTTTTGTTGATTTTTTAACTACTGTTGATAGTTCTTCTTCTGTTATAGGTTCTACAAGTTTATTCATAGCTTGGCTACTGAACTTTTTATTTAAAGAATTTAATGCTTCAAAATTATTATCCAGCTGATTCATATCATTGAACTGTTGTTTAAAGTGGGTTTGAACTCTAGTTCTAATATTCTTTGGATCACTTATGACTCCATCAGGAGTTTTAAGGACCCTTAACTGTGGATTAATTCTTCGCTTCATCATTTTTGAAATTTGATAAATACCTATTTTCTCTTGTTCAAACATAGTATTTTGATTACATCGTAAAGCGTAAGCATTTAACCGATTTTGTTCTGCATCTACAATTTTGGATTTAACTATCGCTAATTCATCGGCTACGTCCTCATTCTGTGATTGTTTTTGCTGCATATCGAACATTTGTTTTGTCCATTCATCTTTTTTAATTCGTATTGATTTATTAAGCTCATAAGATTTCTTGCTAAAGAACTGCTTGATCTTATTTTTCACATCAAAAGACCACCATTCACTGAAACTTGTATTGTATTTACGCCTTGTTTTGAGTTGCTTATAACATTCTACAAATTCTTTTTGAGATACTTGATCATATATAAGCTTAGTATTAATTTTCCAATATCCCTTTCCCATAATAGGAAGAGTTTGAGATTGATTTATTTTGTAACTAATGACGACTGCATTATGATCTGAAAAGGCAACAGGAAGAGTTTCTACGTTTCGAAAAGAGTCATTAAACGATTTACTAATATAAAAACGATCCAATCGTGAAGCGGAATTACCCCGGTGGAAGGTAAATTGTTTCTTTTTAGATACTGATAAAGATAATACGTCGATAAGAGAAAAACATTCTATCAACCTTTTCAACGAAATCGAGAAATTATTGGTGTTGTTTCGAGTATCATTAGAGTCTATAACACAGTTAAAATCTCCAGCTAGAATAGTTGAGTTAGTTCCGATTTTGTTTAAATGAGGCGCTATAGTGTATGTTAGTATATTTTCGGTATCCTTTAGCAAAACTCGTTTTCTTATGTGAAATTAGGCTCAAAGCTGTAATATATTTCATGTTAGATACAGGTTAGCTTGGCAATGTGCTTTACTTACATTTAGTGTCCGAAATAATTCTGTATTTTATACACTAACAGAAATCAAGCGTAATCAATATTTCACCACTAGAAAATTCAAATTAATTAATGATATGCTCAAAAGGATATAATATTAGTAAATTACAAAAAAATGCACAACGTGCTAGGCAGATTGATGAAATTGATATGGATGGAACGGATATAAACAAGGTGATATAAATTATAGCAATGAGAGTTGTCAGTCGATTATCCTCTGAGTGGTTCGCCAGCCAGGGGCGTATGCTTGCGCAACATCCTCCCCCTCATGTCGCTAGAACGTCCGGTTCGGCGTCATACGTAGCTCCCACATCTAGCAGCGCAAGTTTCGAAACTGGTCTGTTGAAGATGCCTCCAGTCGTTTGCACATCTGCTCTCCGTGATACACCGTCTTTTCCCGGATATGTCTTCAAAACACGACCCCTTAGCCACCGGTTTCTAACACGCTCATCCACAATAACCACAAGTTCCCCAGTGTGAATTGGCGGAACATTGTCGAACCATTTGGTTCGTCTAGTGATGGTCGGAAGGTAAGATCTAACCCATCGTTTCCAAAACTCCTGAAGAACTCTTTGAATGTAGTCCCAGCTCATTCTGTAGGATCCGTTTGAAGGCAATGGTTTTTTACTTCCTTGACATACTCCTTTTGAGCTGAGCATGAGGAAATGATTCGGAGTTAGTGATTCTTCCTCAGCAGTCTTTAACGGGATGAAGGTTAATGGTCTTGAGTTGATCATGTGTTCTGCTTCGACGAGTACAGTTGCTAGTGACTCTTCATCTAGTTTGTGTGCTGTCGGAATAGTTTCTAAAGCTGTCTTTACGGATCTCACCATCCTTTCCCAGCAACCACCCATGTGGGGAGCTGCCGGGGGAATGAAGTACCACTGTGTTATGGTGTCGGTGAAGGTGCTGCCCAGTTCTTCATTCAGTTCTTTTAGTTCAGCTTGCAATTCTCGACTGGCGCCCAGAAAGTTTGTTCCATTGTCAGTATAAATTTCTTGTGGAGCGCCTCTACGACCGATGAATCGACGGATAGCTTTCTTACAGGAATCAGTAGATAGGGAGGCTGCAACTTCAAGATGAACGGCGCGGACGGTTAAGCAGGTGAACAGCACAACCCATCGTTTAACTGCTGCTCTTCCTATTTTAATATAGTATGGTCCAAAGTAGTCAATTCCTGTGAAACTAAATGGACGAACGTGTGGTGTAAGTCTGGCTTTCGGCAGTGGACCCATCTTCGGAGGGCATGGACGAGCTTTGTAAACCCGGCACCACATGCAATGTTTGTTGGAAGTTTGCTGGACTAGAACCCTGAGTCTAGGAATGTAGTATCTCTGGCGTATCTCATTGACCACAGTTTCGTTGTTGGCATGTCTGTGATTCCGGTGATACCAGTCCAGGAGCAAGAACGTAATTCTGTTGTCCTTCGGCATTATCACAGGATGCTTAGCATCGTACGACAACCATTCTGCTGCTTCAAGCCTCCCCTCGAGGCGCATCACTCCAAACTCGTCTAGAAAAGGATTTGCCGAAGTGATTGAACTGGATTTAGAAAGTTTCTTCGTGATAGTCACGTCGTCTTTTTTATTGTACATAAGAACTGCAATTTCATCAGAAAATGAAGTTATTTGTGCTGTCTTCCATATTACGCGCTCAGCTTCGATGAGGCATTCAGAGTTCAAATCAATTCTGGGGTTCTTTTTAGCTTGTCGACGGCAATTCACGATGAAAATGCATACATAACCAATACATCTTAACATTCGTTCCCACTTCGAAAATCGAAAAACGTCAAATAATGGTTCAACTGGTTCAACTATCGTGTGTACAGCCACAAGTCCCGGGCGTAGTTCCTCGTTTTTTTCTCCCTTGGATATTTGTTTATCATATGGCCAATCTTCTTCAGCATCATAAAGGAATTCAGGAGCATTGAACCATCGGCTTTCCACAAGAAAACACGGACCTTTTCCCCATTTCGTAGCTTCATCTGCGACGTTCAATCGTGTCGGGACCCACTTCCATTGTTGGATATTCGAAAAGCTAAGAATTTCGTTGATTCGGTGGCCTACGTACGGACGATAACGGCGAATATCGGATCGAATCCATGAAAGGACTGTTGTGGAATCACTCCAAAGGAATGTGTTTCTAATTTGCAGAGAATGCTCACTTTCGATATTATTTTTCAATCTAGCTCCCAAGACTGCAGCTAGTAATTCAAGCCTTGGAACTGACAGAAGCTGGAGAGGTGCTACTTTCGTTTTCGAGGACACAAGCACACATCTAACGCTTCTTTGCTCGACGATCCGGAAGTAAGCGACAGCAGCATACGCTTGCTCGCTAGCGTCAACAAATACATGCAGTTGAAGAGACTTTAAATATTCGATTTCGTATCCAGGGAAGTAGCAACGAGGTATAACAACTTTTTCCATTTGTTTTAAGACACACAGCCAATGTTTCCATCGACTGAACAATTCTGGTGAAATCTTTTCGTCCCAGCCGATCTTCGCGCGCCAGACGTCTTGAATAATGATTTTGCCATGTATAACGAAAGCAGATATCAGGCCAAGCGGATCGTAAATACTCATGACAACCTTGAGAATTTCCCGTTTTGTCGGAACAGTGCCCTCTGTAAGGATCTTGATAACGTCTTCACGAAAGTTTAGTGAAAAGGAAAAAACATCTTTTTCTGGATACCATACCATTCCTAATAGCCTCTCTGCAGTATTCTCTTTATCAAATTGTAGACTTTTTACTGCGTTTGGTTCTACTTGACCTATAGTGTGAACGACCGTTTTATCGTTTGACATCCAGTTTACGATTTGGAACCCTGCTTTGGAATGGATATTAGTGATCTGTAGCGCTAACTCCACAGCCTCCTCAGGCGTATCTACACTAACAAGGCAATCGTCAACGTAGTGTGATTTCTCGATTGCTTGTGAAGCTTTTGGAAATTTTGTGCGATAGTGAGCAGCATTGATGTTCTTCACAAACTGTGAATGGGCTGGGGAACAGGTCGCACCAAATATGGCGACATCCATCACCATAGTTTCAAAAGGCATGTTTGGATAATCTCTCCAGACGAAAAGTTGTGCACTGCGGTCGACTTCCCTTATCAGAATTTGGTGGAACATTTCTTTAATGTCCGCCGAGATTGCCACCTTTCGCTCTCTATACCGGAAGAGTATCGCAAGAAGAGAAGAAATCAAATCAGGGCCTTTCATCAGTGTCGAGTTCAAGGAAACCCCGTCAACTTTTGCGGCCGCATCCCATATTAGGCGCACCTTGTCTGGTTTTTTTTCATTCAAGACCACACCTAGAGGACAATACCAGGTTCGTCGTAAATCGAATTTTCGCATCTCTTCTGTAGTCGCTTTGTGAGCGTACCCTTTAAGTTGGTAGTCGGCTATTTGTTGTCGTACTTTTTCATAAAGGGATGGATTTCGTGCAAGTCGTTTTTCAAGGCACCTATGACGCCTTTCAGCCATTGGTCTGCTGTCCGGAAGCTCGATATAATCATATCGCCACAGCAATCCTACTTCAAATTTTCCATTGGGTGTCTGTTTTGTTGTTTCGTTAAGAATTTTATAAGCTCGTTGATCGTCGGCACCTTGGACCACTGGAGCCACTGTGATTCCCAGACTTTCAAATTCAAAAAATCGTTGAACGAATGCGTGCAGATCCTCATCGTTTTGTTTTTCGCACATATGCATTTGGTGTTGTAATTGTAGATTTGTATCTTTCAGGACTGGGCCAAACACGGACCAACCGATTCTCGATTTAGTGGCTATTGGTTCATTGACTCGACCTTCGCGCACTTTAAGTGAGGTCAGAAGATGTACGTTGTTGAGACCTATTAATATGCCTGGAACAGCAGACGAGAAGCTTTTCACATGTATTCCATGCAGGTGTTGGTAATGGCTTTTTAATTCATCAAAGTTCAAGCTCTGTTCCGGGAGCCCCAGGGATTCTACCGTGTAAACCTCTGAAACAGGAAGACATTTCGTGGCACCGATTCCTAAAATCTGTAGTCCTACCAGGCGTGTATTTGATAAGGTTTTGTTTACACCACCAGTCCACTGTATACACAACGACGTAGCGATACCTTCGGCTCCGATCTTTTCTGCAAGTGCATTTTCGATTAAGGTTACTGAGGAACCATCGTCCAAGAAAGCGTACGTTTCGACTTTTCCCTTAGGACCGATTAGTGTAACGGGAAGCATTCGATAAAGGCCAGATGCTGATATTTTGCGATGAATAGTAACGACGGCCGTTGGAGATGAAGGCGACGGATCATAATGCAGCAGCTTGTGATGCCGTTTTTGGCAGTTATTCACACCACACGTTTCCACTCGGCAAGGCCACCGTCGATGTGATCTCAGGCACCTACTACAAAGCTTTCTTTCTTTTACCAAGCTCCATCTTTCGTCTAGAGAAAACCTTCTAAATACGAGACAGTCTGCAACGTTATGGGTCTCGTCTTCGCATGCCACACACGCCGATCCTCTTTCCCTATTCGACGATATTTCTCCGTAGTTATTCGTCTCCACATCCGTAGATGTCGAATGCACGTTGATGAATCCCTTGTCCTTCTTCTGCCGTTCATCTTTAGGAAATTTACCGACCATATTGCCAGACATACTGACACCACTAGCGGCTGAAGTGATCCGCTCCATGAATCTTCCGAAAACAGTAAGGTCTGGATTAGGGATTAGTTCTTGGAAAAGCGCCCAGCTAAACATAGCTGTTGGTGGTAACTTAGCAACAAGCTCTTGAAGTAAGGTGGGGTTCGAAAGATGGTTCTCTAAACCCACTGCTTTTAAATGGCTACATAAATTCTGGACCATTAACCCAAATGATACTAAAGTTTCCATTCTATCACCCTTTGGCGCTGGACTTGCCCGAACCTTGCATACCATGTGATGAACTATTTGTTCAGGTTTGCCATACAATGTCTGAAGCGTGTGGATGACTTTGGGAACCGTCGACGGATGTAGGAGAAAACTACTAACAGCTTCTTTAGCAATCCCTTTGATGCTTCGTTGCAATCTCAGTAGGTTTTCGGATTCTGAGTAACCACACACTTCTGTGGAGTTACGATACGTGCTGATGAAAAGTGGCCAATCCATTGGATCCCCAGTGAAGACCGGAAGCTCTTTGGAAACATGACGAGCTGCAAGCTGCTGTACGGTTGGCACCGAAGGATTAGGCGGGACTACATCATAAACATTTCGAAAGTCGGTTGCCACAAAAGCCGGATCTGTCGCGTGTGGTTGTATTTGTGGAGCGGAGGGTAGCATGAAGGAAAACGATGGGTCTTGACTACTTAATGCATATTCTTGAGATCGACCACCCATAGGGCTAATTAGACATGGATCATTGCGCAATTTTGGACCATTGCTTGGATCAAGTGGGAAAGCGAAACTTACCGGTGGCTCACTGCTTACGGGGTAAAAGTTGTTACCTGTAGATAACTGCTGAACGGCGTCCTCGTATGCATGGTTGTTACTCACTCTCTCCGTTACATTAGGACCAAGGGCTGCACTGACAGGCACAGTCTGTCGACGTTCGTTGGCCTCCTCTAACTGTTTTCTCAGCTGTAGTTCTACTTGAAGACAACGTTGGAGTTCGAGTTCCTGCTGTTCTAGTGTCGTCCGTTGCTGGGCATGGATTTCTGCTCGCTCTTGATCCAATTGTTTACGTAACCCGGATTCGAACTGGTCCATGCGTTTTTGGTCCTCCAACCTTAGCGCTTCCAAACGTTGTATTTGCTTGACCAACTCGAGTTCTCTTTTTCGCCTCACGTTATTCTCTTCTTCATGTTGTTCTCGTATTTCGTTTACCTTCCTTTTTCTTTCGGTTTCCATGCGCCATTGCTCAAATGATGGTGGTCTTGGAACTTTAGGTATGGCACCGGACAATCTGCAGGTTTCTTGCGCTACTTCTTTCAACAATGAAACGTAAGGCTGAATATTCACCGACGGAATCTGTGGTGAAATGTGTATCGACGTATCTGTGGTTCCTTCCGATCTATCGTCAATACGTTCGACTACCGATATACTACCAGTAGTTAGTACTGTATCATCTTTTCGAAGATTGCCAATTATCCTTGGCATAAACGGGGTGGATGTAGTTTCGGAGAAAAACTGTGGATTTTCACCCGTTTGCTGCACTTCATCGAATCCTTTCGGGTTATTTCCAGTACTCTGCGATGTTATTTGCGATTCGACCCATTCAGCGACTCTGCTGGAATTGGACCGATTACTGTTCTTTAAGCTCCGAATTTCCTCTTCATCTTGCTGCTTCAGCAATTTGTATTTCCGCGACATGTATTTTTCATCTCTCTCAAGCTGGTCTTTGGCAGCCTGTTCCTGGAGTTTCCTTTCCTCCTCAAGTTGTTCAAGATCTCGGGAAATGCGTATCCGTCGAGCACTACTTGTTGTTGACTGTCTAGTAACTGAGCTTGGAGGTGGCGGCGGTATACGTGGAACACACATAGTACAGCGATGAATAATCATGTGGGCGTTCGCAGTTGTAACTTTTGCGCAGGAAAAATGCTCCCAACGCTCACAGTCAATGCACTGTACCATGTATCGTTCAACATCGTTCCGGCGATCACATGCTACGCAATCCTTCTCATGACCACGGTTCGTGTCCACGAAGCTGGGCTCGAACTTCTCTTCACTCAAGGGTATTCCTTCGGCTTGCTCATTAATTTTGGGGTTAGCTTTCACGAATTCCTGTATCGCCTTGGTTTGAGATCGAGTTTTCTAGTTTCTCCTCCGTGGCTCATGGTGATGCCGGCAATTCGATAAATCTTTGAGTTTCTGTTAGTATATTTTCGGTATCCTTTAGCAAAACTCGTTTTCTTATGTGAAATTAGGCTCAAAGCTTTAATATATTTCATGTTAGATACAGGTTAGCTTGGCAATGTGCTTTACTTACATGTAGTGTCCGAAATAATTCTGTATTTTATACACTAACAGAAATCAAGCGTAATCAATATTTCACCACTAGAAAATTCAAATTAATTAATGATATGCTCAAAAGGATATAATATTAGTAAATTACAAAAAAATGCACAACGTGCTAGGCAGATTGATGAAATTGATATGGATGGAACGGATATAAACAAGGTGATATAAATTATAGCAATGAGAGTTGTCAGTCGATTATCCTCTGAGTGGTTCGCCAGCCAGGGGCGTATGCTTGCGCAACAGTGTAATTGAATAGTTCTTCTCTTTCCTATCTATGCTGTGATCCAGCATGACCATAAACATTAACTAAGTTTATCTCATCAAAAACTACCGATATAATTCGTCCAGAAGGATCTAACAGAACATTGCTAAAATCCAGCGAATTTCTAAACAGAATTGCTGTTCCTTTATTAAGGGAACTTATATTAACTATCGCATTATAATTGGGAATGAAGGAAAAATCATGGAAGTGAACCTCTTGCAGCATGACAACATCTAGATCATTTTTTATAATAAACTCTCGTAAAAGATTTTTTTTTAGATTCTATGGCAATAGCATTAATATTTATGGTCGCAATTTTTCTAATGTACTGCATCATTTAAAATTTAAGAAATTAAAATTTAAAGAGCAAACAAAAAAAACAACAACAAAATATGTACAGTCAAAAACTAAACAACATGATACTTGAAGGTTATGTTTGATTTATCTACTATTGTGATGTGCTTCGTACCTTTTCCGAAGAGGCCGTCTTCGGATGTGAGGCCAAAGTTTCCAGCGAGCTTTTTTTGGCCCGGCGCGTCTTCGATCTCCCAGCTCTCACGAACCCATCGTCATTGTTGTTTACAGCTGCTGTCGAATCCGTCGAATCGCCCGAGTGAGTTCTCTTCAACCCAACGTTGGAGCCTCCCGTCTCTGTGTCCATATCAACATTGCTATCAGCGGAGCTTTCAGACAAAGCATCTGAAACCACACTAGCCGGTGCCGTCACCTCGCCTCGAGCCTCTTTTTCTCCCGTCGTAGACCTTTCTTGACTTGGTTTGTTTCGAGCGGATACCAATTTCACCATACTCAGCTCCTCAGTCATTTTGACTGGTGGACCCGAATTTTTCAAAGCAGTTGAATAGGTCGGCTGCATGTCACTCCCTCCGATGATTTTTTTCTTTTCTGTTTCTGCATTGATTTTCTTTTCCTGTTCTACGCGTTGCTTCTTATTCTGCGGGCAATCTAACTTAAGGTGGCCTTCCAGCTTGCATAGGAAGCACCTCTGTTTTAGACCCTCGTAAAAGATGCGCCCTCGACGATTAAGGAAGTACAATGTCATAGGTATTTCCTTTTTCAGATCCAGATATACGCCCCTGACCCCAGTGAACAGGTCAAGCTCGAGTTCTGCTGGGAATTTCTCACGTACTACCCTTTTGACGTTTCCATACTTGGATAGAACCGCCACGATATCAGAGTCTGGAACCTCTGGAGGAAGCTCAAAAATTCTCACGTACTTCGTGAGCCCTCCAGCGATGCCCATTTTCACCGATACCTTGTTGCCGTTAGAGTACTCGAAGAAATGTGATTCCGGATTTTGTGCCAAAGCCTCCTGCATGCTTTCTTGCGTCTTAAATTTGATAAAGATCGACCTTTCCTCAGCGATCTTATACGTCGACTCCATAGATTTCCTATCTGCATCGAATGCCTTCACAAATCTGGCCACCTCCACTAGAGATGGGCCTGCTGCACCGTCCGGGAATTTAAATGATATCGTGTTTTTAACCAGGCTTTCAGCCATTTTGGAGCACGTGGTCCGTATAAATAGGTTAGAAGAAACAACCACACCAGTAAAAAGCTTTCTCTCAGAGCTTGAACGAATAAAAACGTCTTGCACGAACCAAGTCTGATCGTCAACTGAAGCAGAACTCTGATTTAATCAAATATCACATCGAATATGTATACAAAAACTATATACACGTGTGCAGGCATCTGTTTTCTATACATTGAAGTAAATTTTATGTTAAAATTTTCATCTGTTTCCAAGAAAACGATTTTATTGTAAGTGTTGTCTAAAATGCCGAACCTCAAACCGTGCGGGCTAAATGCGCCTATTTATGTTTTGAACAAAATTTCTGTTTTTGGGCAATATTTCCGTATAATTTCATTGAAACTGCTAGAAAGTAATAATTTCCGTACGACAAAGCTGAAGTATTATAAAAATCTTTGTATATTATAATTTTATGGAATAAAACAAAAGTTAGGGTTGCCTTACTATGGAGGCAGTTCATCCATGAGAAAAACTTTATCAAATCTGTTTTTAGATTTTCAATTCTCTCTTAAGATGTTATTCAGAGCTTAGATTTGAAGTTTCAATGATAAAAATCATTTATTTATTCTATTTAACCTGTTATTTTAGGATGGAGGCATTTTACAAACATGATGGGGGCATACAAAAACACTCTATTATTCCACTATATAATCATTATTAAACCTCCACAAAAGCTGAAATATGTTTTATTTCTTAAGTTCATTTGAGTAAGAAACAAAAACCATCCTTGTTTTTGTTTTAAGCTTCTTTACGTATAATTTTTAAAAGTCGAAATATTACATCAAAATGTATCAAAACCTAGTATGATTTTTTAAATTTTTTTGAGTTTGTTAATTCATAAAATTCTTTCATGACTTATGTTCTAAGCGTTTTACCCTCAAAATGCATTGGTCAGATAAGCTGTCTAATAAGCCATTTCCACAAACAGCCGTAGGGTCATTTAACCCGATAGGCCCATTTAGGAAACCTTTCCCCTATATCTCTTTTTAAAAGTGGGAAAGGCTCACGAACGACCGTAACACATTTCTGCACAGTGGTCACTCAATTTAAATATCCGATTCTCAAAAACAAAATAATCAGTCGCAAAAGCTCTATTCAACGGTTTTCTACTTTTAATAACTAGTTTAATTAAAATAACTTTTTTAACAAAACCCAAAAACTCTAGTCAAATCAATTTTAAAGTCAATTTAGAACTTTTAGAACAAAGTGAGAAAATGCGCAAAGTGTGAAATTTAACATGAATAGTACCGATTTGAGTAATTTATGACCTTTTTTTTGAAAGCTAAGGCTATGATCATTTAGTATCCGGGCAGTTACAAACGTGTGTATTTTAAAAACTATTTATTTAATCGAAAAACTTTCTATGGAGGAAATGAAGGTGTTAATAATTATGACATTTAATGTAAAAATATAAAAAAAAAATTTATCAATAATTTCAAGAAATACCCTAACTTTTTCATAAAATCTTTTTTTTATCTTTGCACACTTTTTTCAGTCATGTATTGATTTATTTTTTTTTACACAGAAGCAAAACCTTTGCAAAATCATGATATTTTACACAAACTCACCTAGAAAAAGCAATTGGAATCTGGTTGGAACCTTTTCATGAGTAGGTATCTCAAAGAATTTGATATCTTAAATCCGGGTTTAACATTTTTTTTTTTTGTCCATCGGAACACATCTGTCATATTGCGTAAAAACCGGATGCACAGATTGCGAGCTTTGGAACTGATCATAATTAGTTATTTACTTGGTGTCTACTAGTCAGGCAACACTTTTTGCCTGCCGGAAATGGATGTTTTGCATTATTTAAGGAGTCTACACTCAGTTATCCCCAATAACCATAAACTTTTTACCATATTTAAGATCAAGGGTTGCACCCGATGGTTGGTTTGAACTTCTTTTGGATCCTAGAGTGGCTCCTTATACTTCTTAACTATTTGGTCCGAAAAAAAAACAGAAAAAATCAACAGTTTATGAGCTTCCATGTCAAAAATGAAGAATTTTAGGGGCGCACAATGCGTAAAAGGAACAAATTTGTGCAAAATTATTTTTACCATGTCTTTTTGCATCGTAAATATCTCAAACACACGTAAACTTAAAAATCTATCAAAAATAGGCAAGATAGTCCTTTTCATAACCAACACAACGCTACTAAAGTTTTGCATGTCCGAGCTCTATTTACCTAGCTATCTCCGAAATAAAGTGCCCGGATAGTAAATGATCATAGCCTTAGAACAGATGATATTAGAGAAAATAAGTAATTAACCATCTGAAACTTCTAGGTTTTTAAGGAATTTTGTTTCATTGGAAATTCTGTACTTAGAGTATGAATATGATGAAAAGATCTATTGGACAAATTGTCGGAATTCGACCAGAACTAATCAAACCTCATCAGCATTTTTCGAGCAACTTCAGTTGAAAGAATAAATCATTACTAAAAAGAAAGATGTTATGATTTGTAAGAACCAGAATCGGTAGGTTTCAATTAAAAGAACTATTTAGTTGTCGTCAATCATATTCGCTTTTTTTGTTTTGCAAATGAGATTCAAATTCTGTTGTATCAAAATTTTCTCAGGGCGAAGGCGTTCAGTTCAGTTTTAAATTCTAACATAGATAAGAAAATAAGCCCGAAAACTCGTAAATATGCGTCGTATTAACCCTCATCCGCATTAGATTTCATTACCCTAATCAGTACTAGGAGTGTCAATTTGACACTCCAAGCTAAAATCGTCATAACTCTTTTTATATCCAACCGATTACTATGAAACTTATATCACTAGAAACGAAACCTTGTAATGTCAGTAAAATATGTTTAGAACATTATTTATGGCTTAAGCTTATAGTTTTTTAGTTATTCAGCATGAAAGAAAAAAAAATCCGAAAAACATGCCTCAGGAAAAGTGCTGTAGTTCATATATTACACGTCCAAAAAAATATTTGTCTTATGCATATGAAAGCTGAAGTTAATGTCTACATCATGAAGCCAAGAAATATTTTTTTAAATTTTTTTTAATAAAATGGTCGTAAAAAGTTCAAAAAAGTGGTCTGAAAAACCTACTTTTCATTCGATTGCTTGTAAATACTGTTTGAGCGATGGTAGAGTTTTTGAAAAAATATGACTACAAAATCTATTTAAATTCTAACATTTTGCTGTCTTTAGATTTTCCATGCAACAACAATTGAATTTACTGGAGTTTTTCAAAGTTCACTACTTTGCGCGATTTTTTTACAAATTGAAATTTCATCTGTTTTTGTGGTCTACCGTCAGGTTGTACCCGGAATTTTAGTGCTTTTACTTTGTTTGGACCAATCAAAAGTATATTCATGTGAAAGCACATTTAATCTACATTCTAGTGAGGTGCAACAATTCATGCTGTGAGATTTCACAAAAATATGGAAATTATAAACGTAAAATCATTTCTGAATTTCTAGAACCACAAGCAGCACGTCCAGCAAAACGTGTTTGTTTGCTCTCCGATTAGGTACGGTGGGTGGTGATTCGGTCAGAGAGCGAAGCCGAGAGCCGAAATAATGAAGCGTTTCTAAGTTTCTAACAAAAAGAAGATGAAAGTGACCGAAGTTGACATATTGAAAACCGCAAATAAATTCAAACGAAAAAGTCTCATAGTTCTACAAACTAGTTCTCGGTAACAACTGAACTGAAGAGTACAATTTAATCATTTATGAGTTACTCAAAGTTTCAAATTGTTTTTTTAAACTTGGTTGTGAAAGTTTTACAATTTTGCAGTCGTCCTGGAGCATAGAGGCAGTGAAATGTACTCATTGAGCAGCTAAGCAAAACATTCCCGTCCTCTTGGAGGAATTCTAAACTTTTTCCCGCATTTTCTCGATAGTTTTCAAAGCCCGACTTTTTCCCGCATTTCCCGAATTTCTCGAATGAGTGGCAACCCTGATTGTTGAATAATCTCACATGCCGGATTTTTGAGTTATGAAAAATATTCGTACCCAATCAACCTTTAAAATAAGGTCCTATTTTCTTGACAAGATCTCGATTTATTCCTATAAAACCCCTGGGAGTCTTTCCCCTACCTATACTCCCTGCTTGAAGGAGGTAGGCGTTTCTAATAATCATATCAATTTTTTGTTCCCAAAAACCCATTCATAGAAAATTTACATTGGTTTATATCAGGTGTCAGAATGGGGGTAAGCGGTACGGATTTTGAAAAAAAATGTAAGTGAGCCCTCCTTTTTCCCTTCCTATATCCTATATGTATTCCTATATGTAGTATCTATCTCTCCAATGGAAAAATTTAAGGGTCTTAAATAATCATATAACCATTTCTCGTGCTCTTCCAGCAAAATTTGGTTCCATTTGCTTGATTAGTTTTCAAGTGATGGAAGAAATTGTAAGAGAGCCCCTTGCCTATTCCAACCACCCCAAATGCAATATAAAAATTGTACGGGAGCCCCACTCCTCCTTTCCTATCACCCCAAAGGAAGAAAGGATGGGTCACAAATAATCATAGAAATATTACTCGTATTCAAATACTCTCAAATACCAAATTTTGTACCATTTGATCTCAGTTATATAACAAAGTGGAAGCCTCCCTCCCTTTTTTTATTTCCCTATTGGAAGGAGGGAGGGATCTGAAATAATTATAAAAATATTTCTCGTGACCAAATACCTTCCCATGTTCAAATTGGTTCCATTTGCTCGAATAGTTTTCCAATTATGCAAAAAATGTAACCTCTTATCTAAGTTTGTGGCATATCGGCAAATTGAAAATCTAATTAGAGAGCAATTATGATAGACATGAAAATTGATAGGTGGAAAGGTCAAAGCTAGAGCGCTTTGGGTAGAAGAAACGAATAGATGAATATATCCCAGCGGCGATCAAAATAAGATAGCAAAAAATGTAAGCGAGTCGCCTCTTCTTATCACCCCATTGGAAGATGGGAATAATGCAAAATATTCATTGAAAAAAAAAAATCGTACCCTTATTCAATTCCATCCAAACTTGGTTTCATTTGCTTGATTAGTTCTTGAGTTATGTGAAAAATTGTAAGAGAGCATCCTATCTCCCCACAGAAAAAAGGGATGGATATTAACACATTAAGGACTGCGAAGAAATGTTAGCCAGCAAACATCAAACTTAGGCATATATCTAAAAAGTATCAGACCAAATTCTTCAAATTAGGTATCTTTGAGTTACCCATGAGTTGTGATTAATTTCGCAGAACATAGTTTCATCATTAAATTCATAACATTTGAGCTATGTTTCTAAGTGTAGCATACTCGTGCCAAGCAAAAAAAAACTAGAATTCTCGTATTTAGTCCGCAATGTGTAAGTATTCATAGAAACATTTTTCGTGCCCAAATACCCTCCCATGTCAGATTTGGTTCCATTTGTATGACCAGGTCTCGAGTTATACAAACATGTTCTTTTGTTTCAGAAAACCCCTCCCAACTTTCAGAGAGGGAGAGAGGTCGCAAATTGTAACAGAAACCTTTCCCGGCCTTAAAAGCACCCGCCTGCTAAGTTTCACGCAAATTGGTTCAGTAGGTTTCGAGTCTATTGAAATTGCTTAAAAATACGAAAGAAATTCTTTCTAAGGAATCTCAAGAAAAATGTAATGTAATACCGTTTTGAAATACCAGATGATTATTGAAAATTTGGGTTTAGATTTTTATGGTTGTCAGAAATCGACCTGAAAGCCAAAAAGTCCTTCAAAAATGAGTGTTTTGCATCAAAGATAACTCATTTGGTTGAAGTCGTATTGAAAAACTATTGATTGATATGAATTTAGATGGATTAAGAGCTCACAAAGTGCTTGGTTTTACAGACTGCAGCAGGTTATTGAATAGTTTAAAAAAAACCAATGATTTTAGAACTATAATTTTATTAGAAATATGGAATTTTGATTGAATAATTTTTCTTTTCGCTTCAATTACATTTATTTCTTATCCAAAGTGATAATTTTCTAAGAGACTGATAGGGTGACCAATATAAGTAGGTACTAAATCATAGAATTTCAACATATTGAGGACCAAATGTGAGGTTTATCGATTTTTTCTTTATGTTTTCGTTAAACTGCGCACAACTATTCTAAAACTTTAAATTAATTTATCAAAAGATATTATGATAAATAAAAATGACCCTTTGATTAGCTCTAGAATATAAAATCTGCATATTTGGTTCATTTCATGTCGAAATAAGGCACGGTGTGCTTCGGAAACCTCTTTTTTTGTTCACATTTCTAAATGTGATAAAAAATCGCAAAAAAATTAAATTTAGTAATTTTTTATTGATTTTGATGTTCGTACAAAATAAAATACTTATCAACCCAGTTTTATGAATATAAGCTGATTATTCAGTAAACAAAACAATGCCATGGTTTTCGAGAAAAAATTCATTGATTTTTCAATATTTCCTAAATTTTCATTTATGATCAGTATGATATTGAACACCAAAAACTTTTATTAATTCGAATGAATCTTTTAATCAGCTTAAATATAGCTGACATAGTAAAATTTCATTATTCGAACCAGGAGTCACGATCTTTGTTAAAAAAAACGCCATTTTTTTTTTGGCCATTTGGTCTCAATTTTGGTTCAGTAGTTTTAAAGATACAGTCAAAATAGTAACCCGAGTCTATATTACCCTACCCGGCAAATTGTCTTTTTTTAACCGTGAATGAAGATTAAATATTCCTTACAAACTTCTTGCTTTTAAAACTATTAAGGATTTGACTACTGTTTTATCAATACCCCACAAAAATGTGTTGAACCGTTGAAATCGTTACAAAAAAAATGAAATTAATTTTTTTTCGCTGACAAATTAACAAAAGTTTTATTTTATCATTACACCACTTTTGTTCTACAGAAAATATTTGATTTATTAAACACAATATTTCAGGCAAATTTTTTATTTCATCATTTATAACCAACTTCGGTTTTTTTTTCGAAAAATCATCCAGCATCTTTGTTTGATACATCGAAGGCTACAAATTTATAAAAAAAATCAGAAATAAAAACTAAATGAAACTATGTTTTCTGATACTTCGAAAATGATGGTAAAATGGGAAATTTCCTCGTTTTTATTGGTTTTCAAGCTTCTCTTAGCTATAGTAAAATGCCACGCGCATCTCAAACAGCTGTCATCATTACGGAATCATTTAGCGAAACAAAAATTGTCAGAGATATTAGAAAAAAAAATACTTATCGATGCTGTTTTATGACAATTTTACCAAAACCACGCCTAAAGGATATAAACAAAAATATTGTAGAATCTATGTTTTAATAATCTGCTTAAAAATAGATTTGAGATATGTATGTAGAAAAATTTATGAAGCAAAAACGAAAATTACAAAAATAATTTGTTACATTTGACTTGTGGTCCAAACTTTCATAGTTCTTCAGATATGTGTAAAGCTCCCAGCTCTGATGATATTTTTCATTAAATGTTCTAGAAGATTTAGGTTAATTCACTGAGAGATTCTTGAAAAAAAAGCGAACATGTCACCAGTTAATAAAAAATGTAATAGTAGGATCAAAAGTTATACGAGGTGAATTTTTTAAGCCTTGGACGAAAATCAGGAGTTTTATGAAATTATAGACGATGCATGAAAAAAATAATGTTTTCCAGTAAAAAAAAACAGTCCCTGAATCATCGTTAAAGGATTGAAACCGAAAAATTGAGATGGATGGTTCAATCCGGTTTTATGATAAAATTCATGAGATTCTTACATGAAACTGTACATCACTTTCGATTGAAACAATATTTGGTTGTTGCTGGTGATCTTCATAAGAAAAAAATCGTCCAACATTCTTTAGTTTTCCATACAAGTTTTACGCCCACTCCATAGAAATAATTGAAATTTTTTGTAACACGCATTTTTTTCTAGAATTACCTTTGACTGCTTTTCTAACAATATTTAGTATTTTTCTCCTTAAAATATTTTGGATATTACCATGACCAAGTTGGGGAATAAATTTACGAGACAACAGCTGGAACGAAAAACTGTACAAAATTACCAATTTTGGTTTAAATGATCTCATCAAATCGAGCAATCGTTATTACACTACGATTATAATGAAGCAATTTTGCCTCCGTCTGCCGTTAGTTAAACTGCAGTTACCGGCCACAGCTCCAAAGTTCATTTTGACAACTCCTGTCAAAAAGTTCCCTCCAGTTTGCAGCTGTCGACGCGATAGAATCCGGGGCCAGCTCAAAGTCGTCAATTGAGAACGCTCAAACGTCATCAAGCAGGCCCTCCCTGCCTGCCTGCCAGCCTGATTCTAAAAACCGATCATCGTTCGCTCACCGGTCTTTCGTCCGTCTGCTCAAGTAGATCGAATTACTTGAAGGCAATAAAAAATTAAAACCTAAATTAAATGCAATAATAAAAACCTTTCGGGGCCCTTCAAGCGCCCTGGAGAAGAGCACACGACAGGCTCGGCTCGGTCCTTCCAGCCAAAGTAAGGAAAACTGGTCGACAGCACCATTTCATCGACACTGTAATGCGTCAAAATTTCAAACAATTAGACGGCAGCTCACACCCCCTCTGCAATTTCCGCCTCCAGTCAGTCAGTCAGTGGCAAACCGGGATTCGGGTTCCAAGATCTGGGTGTCAAAACGGCTGCCGTCTTAAGTAAAACACAACCCAAACGAAAAAGGTCTCCCCCTCACTGCTACCCTCCTCCCCTAGCTTCCGTTTTCCTCCTTTTTTAATCACCGCCACCACACCACACGGCAGCAGTCCGAAAATTTTTGGGTAGTTGTAATCCAAAATATCCTCCTTGCTTGCTTTCTGGTTTCCTCGTGCATTTCCTAAGACCAAGGATCGACTTCTTCCAGGCAGCCGGATCACGTAAGAAAAATAGCCCTAAATTCTTAATTTTTTTTTGCTGTTGTTGCTTAAGTTCCCGGTGCAGCCCCCGGGAAAAAGGTCTTAAACCCTGAAACAGAAACTTTACAGCACAGCACCGAGCAGAGAGCGGAAAAGAAAACGGCGCAGCTGTCGTGTTGTAGGTTAGAGATGTATTGTCGTGGTGTCTAACTGAAGGAGATTGTTGCGTTGGTTTTTCGGAAGAACTTGCATCGACAGCAGCAAAATTAAACTGCGCGGTCCCTCGGAAAGGTGACTGGCACGAGGCTAATGCCGGAACACATATTTACTAAAAGGTTGGGAAGATTGGTGTCCTTTTCTATGGGATTCTAACTGTAAATTCAAAGATAATTTTGAATATGTTTTAAGGATGTTCAAGAGATAACACTAGGATATGCAACTGCATTTTTATGGATAGATATTTGTTTTGACCAAATAATTACTCATCTCTTTTTCAAAAATTGTCATTAAATCATAGTACAATTTACATGCAATACAATTGGAATACTTCTAGAACCATGTTCTTAATTTTAATTACACCCACAGTTCAGGAACTACTCCAATCATGACTTGCCGGCATTTGCACGAATTTGGCATAAAACTTGCGACGATTGACAATATAAGAAGCTTTGTGATGTCTAGATATATGTACTTAGATGAATCAGCCGAGCACTATGCGTGTTAATGTAAGTTGGCGTTAAAAAAAACTACGGAATAATAAAACATTTCCTTGTTTCAAACTACCAGTCAAAATGCCCGACTGTAAGCAGAAATAAATTCGAATAAATCGACCGAGCGCTGTTCGTGTGTACGTAAGCTGAAATAAGAAAAAATGGAATACAAAAAAAAAACATTTTCTTTTTTATCTCATTCCCATGACAAGATAAAAAGGCATGTAAAAAAACCGCTGGCCACACGCCAGAAATCAAGCGTAAAAAAAATCGAATGAATCTTCCCAGCGCTTTTTTTTTGGTGTCTGGGCATGACGCAAAGACTATGTAAATTCACACTCGTTCTCAAACTGATTCAAGTAGCCCCCCCCGAGCAGACTTTTATTGCAAAATTATACCTAATTTTGCTATCATACCTTGAATGTTAATTTAGTTATCATTTTACCCGAATAAACGTGGTACAATTCCAAAATTTGGGTCTCATTTTTCATAAGTGCAGGGTGGCCACAACTTTTTCATTTTGAAATTCCCGGTTTTTCCCGGTGTTCATGGTTTTTTCAAGGGCTTGATTGTCTAATTCCGTCAAAATATATCAAAATTTTCAACAAATTTAATTGAATTTGCTGCTTTACCACAGTCATATTATTTAATGTTTAGAGGAACTCGATTCTATTGTATTGCCTTCACAGGGTGGCCAGCGAGTTTCCATTTTTAAATTCCCGTTTTTTTACCGGTTTTTCCGAGGTTTTCGTTTGAGGGTTTTTGGGGCCGGAGATGGCTTCTATCAAAGTTAGAAACCCCTCCGACTCCGGGAGAGGGGCTCCCATACAATATTTACATAAAATATGAAACAATCCATACAAACTATTAGAAATTTTCATCAAATTTCCCACACAAACGTAGTTCGCCATCACTAAATGAATTATCATGGGGTTGAACTGGTTTTGATGTATTTGGACCAATAATAGCATTTAAAAATATTTGTGTAGGAAATGGGGGAGGAGGGGGGGTTCCTACATATTAATTGTAAAATATATACGAACTCGAACGGTTTTGATAAAATTTGGTTCGTTATAAAATTCTTGATGTCATGAGATTATTCAAAGATTTCTAAATGTTTACCGTTTTTTTTTGTAAAGGGGGCTCCTATAAAAAAAATTCAAAAATATGATTCAATTAGAACAATTTTCGAACAAATTTTATCAAAAATTGATAAATTTTAGTGTTTTAACATGATTGACTCGAAAACTACTGAACCAAACAATTTAATATGTAAAAGTTTTTGGAGTCGGAGACTAGGTTGCCGAAAAAAGTTCTGTGTTTTTGTGAAAAAAAATTCTGACTTTCTGTGATTTTACCCAAAAATTCTGTGATGGTTTTCTGTGATGCTATTTCCTTTAATTTAATTGAAAAATTCATGATAAATTGGGTCTTTTTTGCATTTAAGTTGAATAAAAACAATTGAAATTACCAATCCTATCATACTTTACTAAATTACAAAGCAAAAATCTAATTTTTATATTGGCTTAAAAAAATTATAGTTTTGAAAATCCTTTCAAAATTCAAAAATTTTGTGAAATCTGTGGATTTTTCAAAATTCTGTGTTCTGTGACACAGATTCTGTGACGAAAATTTGCTTTGCTTCTGTGAAATTACAGATTTTCCTGTGATTTCGGCAACCTTGGTCGGAGATGGTTTCTTAAACACTTTCAAACCGCTCCGACTTAAAGGAAGGTGGGCTTCCATACAAAATTTGGTTGTAGCCGTTAGGAAGACCGGGAATATTTTCTATAATACTTTCAAACTCCTCTAAATAAAGATAGGGGAGGGGGGCGGCGGCCTTCCATACAAAATTAATAAAATTTTGATACAATGAAAATATTTCCGGTAAATACTAAACCGATCAGCATGAAATTTGGTGTGTAGCCGTTTTTAAAACAGGGAGTAGTTTCTGAAAACGGCTGAAAATAAGAAAAGTCATGCTAAAAAAATTCTCATTGTTCAATTTATTTAAAAACTACCTTTGATCATAAAATCTTTGTAAAAAAAAGGTTTTCAGAAAAATTTTCAACCGAGTTAAGACTTCATGGATGAATAACTGAATTCATATCTCTTCTTTAACGTTCTATTAAAATTCAATTTTTTTCATCAAATTAATTCGATATTTTAGTCGAAATATTCAAAATAACTCCCCCAGTTCAAACGTGCTTGTTGATATATGATAATTTTTTCAAGATTCGTTTCAGCTAGTTTTCTAAATTTCCGTGTTTCTCTGAAAAAAGAGCTCCTGATGCAGACTCGAACTTTATCAATTCCGGACTAGTGTATAATAATTCCAGTTATAAGATAAATAAGCTCAAATCTTAGTTTTAGAGATGTAGATTCAATAGAAAACTGTCTGGTTTTAACGTATGAATTCACATCAGAACTATAAAGTCGGCGGCATTAAGAAATTTGTTAAATTCCTTTCACTTATTTCTTCATTCAGATTTTTAAGTTCTATTTTTTTCCAGATATTCGCAAAGAAAGTGCAAAATGGTAGAAATTGTTTAAATTAATTAACGCTATAATTAATTAACGCTATAAAGTTAACGTATTAAAACTTCACATTTGTGAAACGTTTATTTAATTTGAAATTTTTTTTATGTACACTGCAGTGCACAAAGTGCGTGAGCTCGACAAAAGTATGCGCTGAGTTCAAAAGTCTCAATTTTCCAAATATTCCCGACTTTTCCAGGCATTTTAATCATTAATATGGAATCCCGACATTTTCCTGCTCTTCACAAATGGTTATCGATCCTGGAATAAACGACTATAGATCGTAAAGTTTCTGAGAGAAAGTTCCATCATGATGAAATGAATGTATTTTAGGATTTGATAGGTTTATTTATCTATGGGGGAAAACAATCCATAATTAATTTTCCCGGTTTCGATTTGAAATTCCCGGTTTTTTCTCGGTTCTCCCGGTTTTTCCGGTTCGCTGGCCACCCTGGCGCTTTCATCACATTTTATAAAATTGGAAAACATCCTACACAAAATTGTTATGTGTACAAAAAAGCTGAGGTTAACGACACTATAATGAATGTAAATACAACATTTTTTTCAAGGAAGTTTAAATCATGCTCACGAAAAAATTGAAAATTGGTGTTTAAACGGGATTTTTCAACCAATCAGTCGTCATTTTCTTACATTTTTAATATGTTACACATATAAACTGGCCGTTTACCAATACTAAGTGTGTTATAACTGTGGTTTGACGAAGTCAAAAATGTTAATTTTTTGGCCTTGTGTTATCGAGCAAGAGAAAAAAAAGGAAAAAAAGGAGCAACCAACGAAACGAGAATTCTCGAATTTGGTCCGCAATGTTTAAACATAACACTGTGAAACATTTTCGAAGTCATTTGGTGGATCTCGCTATTCGCTAATTTTGAAGTACATATGAAAATAAATTAAGCCTCAAGAGGATTTTTTTCAATCTCTTCAAAAGATTACTTTTTGCTACTTTGGATTTTTTACACACAAAACTGAAGATTTCTGATGTTATGAAAATAAAGTATTTTTATGTGGCTCATAGATCGTAAACCCTTCCTTATTTTTTTACAGTTTTTCCAGCAAAGTTTAGAGATGAGAATAAGCACTACTACCACCACTAAAATGTAGAATAATCTTATATAAAAAAAAACCTCATCAGGGGTCTCAAAATTACAAAACAGCTGAAAAATGTAAATGTTTTGGTAATTTCATTAAAATTTTAAAATGTTTAAACTAATAGATGAATTTCATATGACTTTGTTTGTTCAAACATTTGTGTATTTTATCTAGACTCACAAGTGTACTAAGTACATGAATGCAAAATTATCAAATTCTTTAAAAATATGACCATTACAAAAATTATTCTATTTTGAAATATCTAGAAAAGGCAGTCTTTTTTGTCATTTCTTCAAATTAGATACTATGCATGAAATTTTTGTAGATCCGTTTGTTTTCAAATAGTTGTACTCTTACCTTACCTTCGTCTTATTCGAAGAAAGTATGACAACTTTTCAACTTTTCACGATATACTTAGCTCTATAAATAAGATTTTTTTTTTATGAAAACTATTAATTTCTAGAAAGTTTCACAAACATTTTCTCATCCGGTGGCTCGTGAGTTTTTTTTTTCAATAATATTTTAGTCTTTAGTTTCTGTTTGAAAATATTTCTGTTATTTATGCTTTTGAAAGTCCTGCTTATCATTTTGAACGCAGTTCCACAAGTGAACGAAAAATGTTTTTAAAAAATAACAATAAAGCTAATATAAAACAATTTGAATTGACAGAATCACTTTAAAGAATGGATTATTTTTACAGTTGCTTGGTTTGAGTCGTGTATGTGTATCTGTTTCTTCATGCATTGTTTTTTTCTGCTCTCGTTTGTTATTAGTAAAGATTCACATAATAAAAATTCCAACTGCTTTCAAACGTAAAATGTAGTGTGTGAACATAATTTGGATATTTCAAAATTTAAATAAAATTCCTTCATTATTACGAAAAATCGATTGTTGAATGTTTAGCGCACTATTTTATTTATCTCTTTTCAAAGTCACTAACTGATCAAACACGGACATTTGAACATCACAAAAATATTTTTATTATTGGGAGCTTATGGAAAATATTTTGGTACTTCAGTATTTCAGTAATTGGATGAGCAAGATCCATGTATCCATGTCTTTA
Source organism: Uranotaenia lowii (assembly GCF_029784155.1). NCBI lineage: Eukaryota > Metazoa > Arthropoda > Insecta > Diptera > Culicidae > Uranotaenia > Uranotaenia lowii. Next base: position 84,351,865 of record NC_073693.1, read on the forward strand.
GCAAACTTGTGAATCTTGATAAGATATACATATTTAAAAAACCAAAACAAAGTCATATGAACTTCATCTTATGGTTCAAACATTAAAAAATGTCAAAAAATTACCGAAATTTGTTATACATTTTTGTAGTGGTTATCTTTATCTACAACTTTGCTCAAAAAACTGTAGAAGAATTCCAAAAAGTTTACGATTTATGAACCATATATAAAATTTTTTTTTCAAAACATTAGATTTTTTTTTATTTTTATGTAAACTTCCAAGATTGAAAAAAAACTCTCTGGAGGGATTATTAGTTTTCACATGTAGATATATTTATTTTGAGGAAGTACATTGTATCTGTGTTGAATAATTTAACATTTTTAAGATTGAAACCATTTCTTTCAATCTACATCATCACAAAGCTCTAGTAAATTCTTTAAAGTGTTGCTAAAAATTCCTATAGCTATTTCGAGTAATGCTTTTGGAAGTTATTTTAGTTTTCTTCAAATTTTGGTCACGGATCAGGTTAGAAATCAATTAGTTCATTCGTAATTTTCTAAATTTTTAACGCGTTTTTCATCCCTTTAGAACTCTAACCACTACGTTAAAGCCGCTGGCTCGTTGATAAAAGTCGCGAATGACACGAAAATGTTTAAACGACTAGATATAACCGAAACCAAAAAAAAATAATGACTTCAAAAACAAAAGTATGGAAAAGTTGGACAACTAGAAAGTATTCTGTTTGCATCTCGAATTTAGAATTCATTTATTAGGGTGGCCCTTATGGGATGGTAGTTATATGGAGGTTTTATAAAAGCCCACATTTCACTGTTCGCACCCGCTAATATTAATCCTTTTATCAAAATAACGAACTGTGCGTGTAAAGTGTCATTAATTTACAACAAAAAAACAAATAGTGCAAAATTTCATTCTGATTGAACTTCTCTAAATCAGCCCTCAAACGCCTTGAAGTTATTTTTTTTTTGGAAAAAGATTTAAAAAAAAATTGAACAAGTTAAAATTTATTCTGGCAACACTGTAAAAATCTTAAAACATAATCGAAGTGTAGATTTTAAGCTGAAGAACAACTTTTTGCAAGACAGCAAGTAGTTTTGGACTAAGCGAAAAAAGTTGTGGAACTTTTTGTTTATATTTTTCAATACCTTTTAATCAAAAATTTAACAAGAGTATCTGCAAATGAAACATTCAGAAATATTTTAAGTGTTTTTTTCGTTCATCATTACTAATTTGTAGCTCTCTTATAATAATTTGGCATTTTATTCGAACTGTATTTGCAGTTGGAACATTATCATTTAATAACAGTTTCAAGAGAGGCAGGCGCCAAATATTTGATGTAGCATAGCTGCTCCAAGAGCAGCTTTATTGTTTTTTGGGTAAACTGTAATGAGTTTCTGATTTCAGAAGTCGCCTTGTCAAGTTGGCTTGTTTTCAACTTATGTTTAGTTGTTTGAGCTACCACATGTTGTGGGTACTATTTAAGTTATGACCAACAAAGAAATATTGTTAAAAATTTTGTGATTTCATGTGAATATTTACATTTAATATGTAAAGCTTAGTTCTTTTAGAAATGGGACACTTTCTTTTGCTAATAGCTCGTTTACTAGTAATCGGACATTCAAAATTTTGACAGCATTTTGTTGCCTGTAAAAAGTACTATCCGACCTTTTTTTTTCAAAATTTAAAATTTACACGTTTTTGAGATATTTACGATGCAAGAGAAAAAGAAAAAAATAATTTTGCACAGTTTCATACAAAATCCATCATTATCAAATTGATAACCGACAAAACCGTTGATTACTCAAAGAACTACTGTGTGTGAGTGGTGGAAAAGTATGGAAATACTGTCAAAAATGTCCACAAAGTTCAAATCAACCATTGGAGTGAAGCATTTGATCGGCAACTTTGGCTAAGGGTCATCAGGGAAGTCAAGTCTCATACCAGCATTATTAAATTTCAATAAGCGAAAAACTAAGGGTAGATCGCTGAAATTAAAAAAAAATTCTCCGATAAGCTGGAAGCGTTGCCTCTTAATGAGTCATTCAAACCTAACCTAAAACAATTTTTTTTTGCCAGATCCACAGCTCGTAAGCTGTATATCTGGCTCCAAGGCTATGGGACAGATGATTTCTAATGAACGACAAAACTTATGAAATACCCTATTTTAAACAATTTCCACCGTTTGAATCCTATACCACTTCTGCTGGTGGCAAGGTCCCGAGTATGTTAAAGTATGTATTTGATTATTATTTTGTATAAAATATAATGATTTGCCAAAATTCTGCTTCTGTGGAAAAAACAACAATTTTCAAGAAGAAAACTATGGTTTTCACTCTTTTCAAAAGCCTAAAAAGAGTAATCATTTATGTACCCTTCGCAACCTACGATCTATACTTACCGATTTACTTTAAGTTCAATCTCCTCATGGTTTTACTTCGTTATTGCCAGATTTTGCCAGCAGAAATTCCATTGAAAACCCTCAAAAAGTGGCTCAAAAATAATCAAATTTGTTAATTTCGAAACATCTGTATCCACTAAAGAGGCCTCAGTTTCTTTTAAAAGAGAAGTATTGGTCCGAAAAGTATCAGAAATTGAAGGAGGGGGATGTAGCCACCTAAAATACAGATTAGATGAAGTATTTGTTTGAAAAACTGATCATTATCATGACTGAAAAAAGTGTGCGCTGGCCGAAGGGAGGTACCAAGAATAAAGTAGAATTTATTCTTACAAAAAACGATAAATAATTTTTTTTTTAATTTTTTCATGAATTATCATAAGATTACCTTCATTTCCTTCATAGAAAGTATTTAGATCAAACGAAAGGTTTTTTAAATACACGCATTCGTAACTGTCCCATTTCTAAAAGAACTAAGCTTTAATTAAACAGCAATATTCAATATCTGGAGACTGGAAGCATTGTAGAACTGTAATTTTTAATTATGTAATAAAAAAAATATATCGATACCAAACAATTAAACAAAAAGTGGGAAAATAGTTTCCAGCATTATGATTTTACTGTTACCTTTCCATTGGTATTCTATGAAAATATATGAAAAAGTAAAAGCTTACTTGAATTCCCTGTAACTTTTTTGCGTTGTTCTGTAGTGTTGCCAGATTAAAATATTATTTATTTTTTATGAAAATTTCACTTTAACAATTTCACTTTAACAATTTCACTTTAACAATTTCACTTTTTGCATACATAAGTTTCACTTTTTCCACACAAGTTTGAAGGTCTTTGAGGGTCGCCTCAGAGTTATCCGAATGAGCCAAAACTTTGCCAGTATTTTTTCATTATTCATTGCATCTAGATTGAGAGGTGGGAGCAACGTTTCAAAAAAGTTAAAAAAAGGCGACCCTAATAAAGGGTGTCCACGATGAAATTGCCACACTATGAAATTGCTCCAACTTTTTAACCGTTGGGTAGAATTCAATGAAAATTTTGGTGGATTTAGTTGATAGTGCATTGTTTACATCATGCAAGTTTTAAAGTCCTGTGATCAAAACTCGCGAAAAGGTAGTCGAAAGAACAGCTCGTGCGTGATAAAATCTTGCGCATTTATCACGAGAACAAGGATCTCCCGCATCGTTACATTGCTAAAACGTTGGGAATCGCTAATTCCACAGTCTCGCGAGTGATTAAGCGGTTCGAGGAACGATTGACCACCGATCGGAAGCCCAGAAGTGAAGGAAAAAGTATTCCGTACAATACCAAAAATCACAACCGCGTAGTTGGGGTCTTCAACCGAAACCCGAACGCCTCCATTTAGGATATGGCTAAGAAGCTACACCTAAGCCGAAGTTTTGTCCAGAAGACCAATACTAAGGCTGGGCTTCGAACGTTCAAGGAACAACAGGCACCTAATCGCGACGAGAAGCAGAACAAGTCCGGGCATTTGCGTATGGAATGTAAATAAAATACGAGTAAAATGGTAAAACGAAGTTTAATAGTTATTTTTCAATACCTGAAAATTTGATGGCAATCGGATGAAAACTCGAATTTTGCGAATCAATTTTGTGTGTGGCAATTTCATCGTGGACACCCTTTATATTATTTTTTTTTTTCAATTTATTAGCTCCAAATCTTCCGAACAATAAGCAACCGAAAGAAACTAAATTTCAAATTTTTATAGCTATTAAACAGTAAGAATGATGCGTTTCATTGAATCCGTTAATTGATGATCAATGTAGAGATTATTAATCTCCTTTTAATTTGATTGTCTTTTTATTATTAGTTACTTCACTAGAGGCGGAAAAAATACCCGAGCAAATGTGTAAAGCTCAAACGAATGGTACTGATCCCAATAAAAGGGCTTCATTTGAGCAGTCCGTAATTCAATCGACGACGTTCATTGACTTCCTTCGACATAGTTTGCAAATTCACACTCCTCGCAACTTCTTGATAGCAGCGGAAAAAAAGGCGCACAACTACGCGTGGAATTCTTCTGACAGGACGCGAATTGAATTTATTAAATTTCAACTTCTTCTCGCCCGCCGCTGTACGGGTCCTTCCTTGACGAAGGGCATATGCCACCATTTCCATACTTTTTTGCTTTCGCTTTTGGTTCTCCCGAAAGGAACACAAGAAGAAATCTAGCGCTCCATATTATTACCAACATTCCTCGCGTCTGTGTCCTGTACTCACTGTCAATCGGCCAAGGAGCTGCGAACGAAATATGGCTGACTGGCTTTAGGGTTGCTGTCATCGCCGGGAGTGCAACCTCGTGGAACTTTTCGGGTCAAGGGAGATTTGGTCCCTGGTCCGAAGGAAGAAGGGTTTCAGTTTTTTTTTCTTCTTCCCTAGATTCGACCAAACCCTTTTTGTGCGGGATGCGAAATACTTTTGACTCCTATATCGTGGGACCATTTGACTTTTGAACCTTCTTTTTTCGATATCTCTAACAAGCAGCAAACCGCACCCAATTCGAATTGAAAAAAAAAGAGTGTACAAGGTTCGCGTGCTTGCGGGCTTGTTTTGCTGTCAATATTAAATTTCAAAATTTTATAATTTTTCTCCGCTACCTAACTTATTTTTATTTGAAATCTTCTCATGTGCAGACAGATGTTGAAGGATGTCGAACAAAACTTTCACACATTTCCAGTTAAATGATACCCTTCATCGATGAGTGCTAAATTCGGAAGCTATCAATTTGTAAGGTTTCTCATGTTTTTAGCAAGAACTACAACTAAGAATGCCAACTAAAAAAAATCAACAAAAAACCACTAACCAATTGTGCCCTAATGTCGAACTACCAGATTACGAACATAATGCATGTTCCTAAAAAAAAATCAACCAGCCGCAAACTGCACTTTTTGCAACTTCGCCACATTTGAAAGGTTTCCTTCAATCGGCCGTCTCTATGCAACATTATCGATAAGCTTGGATGCATCGATCTCTGGGATAGTCGAATGGACACACCTGAGAGCGCAAGGAATGAAACAAAAAATTAAAAAAAAATGGAGCTGCATTTTTGGCAATTTGCTATTTAGCACCCCTGTTTAGTCGAAGCAAGGTGTGGCACGTTGCAATGGTGGTGCTAATTGTACCATTTGTAATGGTTGAACTCGGTGATGATGAGTCGTTTTATTTTTCTGAAGCTTTCGAAACATACCGCAGACCACGTAGTTTACCGATAATTATCGAAATTGTAACAGCTTCAAAGAACGTGAAAATATTAAGGAACACAACAGTGAAACAGATGGAAATTATTCTGTCTTATGAAGTTTTTTTTTCACTTAGGCCTTTGAAATTGACTGACAACTCGATGGATTTTTTTTTCTGATCAATTTCTTACCTTACGCCTTACAATCATTCGGGAAGTGTCGGGTTCAGTGATAAAGTTGTAAGGCTGACTGAAATTTTAGGGATCTTTTTAGCACTTATATAAAATCCTAAGGTCGAAAAAAGTAGGTCCTCCAAACTCAAATAGCTATAGATAACTTTCAATTCTCTTGGTCGAATTTTCCCAAATAACTTTTGTTGAGTTACTGAAACTGTTGAGATTGAGGTTGTTGATCTTTTTTTTTTTTCATTTGCAATTTTTCATTAATTTTCAGAAATATCTGCTATGTTTTCTGCAGGCCCGTGCAAAGGACCCGTCCATTGGTGGGGGAGAATTTATTCATATGATTCAAAATAAATCAGAATTAAAGTTTCAAATCATTTTTTTTCCGGTTAGTTGAGCCCGTGCGAAGGACTCTTCTATGGGGCGAAGGTTTCGAAATTTAAATTTATCTAGAACATATAAGGCTGGAACAAATATCAATTTCTTCTTTTGTCACTCCCCCCTTCGAAATTTTCAAAAAACCCGAAGGGGGAAATAAATAAAGTTTGATGCATTTTATGTAAATTTCGAAAAAAAAATTCAAGTAAACGAAAGATTACAAGACCCAAGAACAAATTTTTGGAAGGTAAGAGTTATTTCACCTTTTGTATTCTTGATTTTATTGAATTTTCCGATAACAAAAAACTTGATATGTAGGTTTTGTGCAATGATATAGTATACAATATTGTTGCATACAAGATTTCGTCCAATTTATTCCAATTTATTTGTTTTTCGCATTATTTTTCATTGTCCCCCCTCGCGATTTTCCAACTCCGAGTGACAAAAGAAGGATTTGAAATTTGTTCCGGCCTAACAGTACCAAAAATGCACAATAGATAAGGAATTATATTTCTGAACCCATTTTTCTCGAACTCGAACAAATGATAAAGTTTACTGATACTTTAAAAAAAAAGGATCAAAGTTTTTTTTTCTATTTCCAATAAGTCATTAATAAATTATTCAAAATGGCATTCCTTATTCTGGACAAGAAATTTGCTTGAAAATAGATTTTAAAGACTTGTTCAATAATTTGGAATCAATATTCCCAAACAACCAGAAAACGCATACAAATTAAAATTTCAAATAAAACCAGAATTTAAAGCTTCGGACATAAAATTCAGTGAACAGAATAAGAATATTCAAAATAAAGTACCTACCAGATTGAAAAAAACAACAGTTATTCCGAATGTAAATTAAATTTTAACATCAGGGCAGAAATTAACAATGAAGAAAATTGTTCAGCCAAATTTTAATAATTTTTAACAATTAATCATCTACATTTACATTTTTCTTTTTCGCTTCCACTTGAAAAATTTATAGACAAAAAATCAGCAGAAATATTTCATCACGATTTGAAATGTGAATTTTTGGTAAGGAAAAAATATCCATTTCAGAGAATTTATTCATAATACTTAGCTGATGATTGAATTTAATTTAATTAAAAGAACAAAAAAATATTTTATTTTATTTCAAGAGTGCAAGTGATCAAAGTCTGAGATAACATTATTTTTTCTATTGACATTTTCCATTTACCAAAATCCATATTTACCAAAATAAAGGCCAAAAAAAGTTCATTTGGATCACAATAATAACTTTACCTTTTCAATTCTTATACTGATAAAGTACAGGTTGGTAAATTTGATTTCTTGAATGATGGAACTGTAAAAATTAAAATAAATTCCAAGTTTTGTTGATAATATTGAAAGCACAAATCAAATACTAATTTAGTTGAAATTGCTTTAATTGAAAATTTTGATTATTTTAAAAAAGAAGATTTAAAACATTAAAAAAGTGAAACATATATAGTTTCAAATTTCAAACTGTGAATGTTTTTTCGCCGTTAATTGAAATACGAAAATAATTTAAAATTATCTTCTAAAAATCTCTTCCGAACAATAAAAAATTAGAATTAAAAAATTGAGACAAAACTTAAAAAAAAATATCGAGATAGTAAATTTATTTGGAAATTGAAACAAATATGAAGCTGCAATAGAATGATTTTTTTTACATTTTATAAGGAAATTTTTCCAGTAAATACGTCTTATCATTGTAAAAACAAAATATTTAGCTTTTTAAGCTATTAGTGAACAGCTTTTTGATTGCCTATGTTTTAATGATTGATTTGGAAAATTTTTGTTTTGAGTCATTTGTCAGATTTTTTCTATCATTTCTTGCTTCAGAAATATGGAGTTTATAAGTTAAAAATGAATCTGATTCTAGTGAAATTAACCATTGATTACTAATGAACTTACAAACCTACATGGAAGAAAAAACTGATTTATTTGAAAAATGCATACATAAAGAATAAAAAAAAAAGTTATACTAAGAGTATCTCATTAATCAAGGCTAATTTTTTTTAAATTAATTGTTATTTATTTGAATTCATTCCTTTCGAAAGTAAGGCCTAGAAGTGTTCAGTTTTGTTGAGCTTTAAAAAATAAATGAGGGATTATGAAGGCTTCATTTGAAAGAAAAAACTTGTTTGGGGTTCAAATCTGATTTATTTTCAACTCTTGTAAAATTGATACATTCAGATTTTAGTTTAAATCTTTGTTTTTGAAGTATCTACAATGTAAATACAACAAACCAATAAAATAAATTTCCAGCTTAATTTTTCTGAGCCTGAACATAAAGTACAAGTTATTCTATCAACAATTAATTATCAATAATAAATTATATCATTCTTAAAATCCTGTGAAAAAAAAAATAAATTAAGTTTTTTTGAGAAACGCTATTTTGAAAATGAGTTCAGTTCTTATTTTATAATAGTCGTTTTAACCTGTTTTGTGTTTGGTTTTGAGCAATTTTGAATTTTGAATTTCAATTCTTTTTTTTTTTTTTTGTAGAGAAATGAATCCAACTTAGATGAAATTTCAGGGACTAGATAAGGGAAAATTGATGTTGAAAAACATGCGAAAAAAATTCGCCTTGTCTCCCGGTGAGACAAGGCGAATTTTTTTCGCATGTTTTTCAACATCAATTTTCCCTTATCTAGTCCCTGAAATTTCATCTAAGTTGGATTCATTTCTCTACAAAAAAAAAAGTTTCGCTGACTGAATGTTTGAGTCAAGACCCATCTTTGGGTCACAGTTTAAAAATAGAATGTCAATTCCGAATCTGAATTCGGCATTTTGAAACTGAATAAAAAATTTGAATTCCTGATTTGAAATCGATTTCTTCTAAATCCAAATAATTATGAACAGAAAATGCAGAATCCTCAGCCAGAAATCTCTTATTTGAATTTTGAAACTTTGGTTTTCAATATGAACTTTTTTTTCTTCAGTTATTTATTCGTAATTAAACTAGTGAATCTGAATGAAAATTCTAAATGATGCCATTCTGATATTTCAATTCTGAATCACCAATATGGAACTATTTGAAGTTTCAATTCTGCATAAGAATTAAGAGTAAAAATTTCAAATCCAAATTAAAAAAAATGGATTGTTATTTTAAAGATTTTCAATTAATACTCCGGAATGATGAGTTTTGAACATGAAAAATGAATCTAATTTAAGTTTTAAATCCAAAACCAAAATTCGAATCTGGATTTTGTCCCAATGAACTGAAAATCAAGAATAATAAACTGGATACAGATTCCACAATCCGATCACAGGCAACAAATTTAGATTTACAATCTTTGGAACCAGAACATCAGAAATAATTCAAACCTAACCTCACCAGATGTTTTCCCGCACTTATCCGAGCAGGGCAAATCTGGGCTATTTTATCCTGAAATTTTGCAAAATCCGGGCATACGATTTCAAAAATTACAACCCAAAATCTGGACAATTTCAAGACAAATTTAGGAATTCTTCAGTTAAAATCAAAGAGCAAAAAAAAATCGAAAAATGGGTTTTTCATCGAAACACATCAGCCAGTTTATTTGCATCAGTTTGTTTAAAAAATTCTTTGGTACGCAAAATACAAAATTGCTATCTCGCAATCAACGTTTTTCTTCGATTTTGCAAATAGAGACAACCTTAGTGAGTCTAATCTTATTGAAAATGCTATATATTCGAGACTAAGGACTGTACCCAAATTTCATGCATCATCTTATTTTATGAATTACTTTTGGTAGCGTTTTTCGAGTACATTTCTTAAATTTCTATCAACAAGTGAGCAAATTTTTGAAAATTCCCGTATTTTACAGAATAGGGAACTGTTAACAAAAAGAAAACTTCTAATACATTTTTCGAAGAAATAAAAATTACACGAGGTCTTGGGGGGAGTTGAAACCTACTTGATTTAAAAACTTTATTTTAAAATATTTTTTGCAATATTCTACAGTTTTGTCAAAAAAGTGTAATAATTTCTCAAATGAACTTCACCAATTTTCAAAAGTTGCATTCAGGGCAGCCAAAATCTCCTAATTTTTTTGTACCTCGGAAAAAGGAATTGTGTGGCTTTATGCAATTTATCAAAACCCTTTTGAATGTAGAGTTGAGCATTTAGAAGATATCTATCACCTGTTATATGGCTACCAACTTGTTGACGTGTTAGATTAGTATTCGATGAACGAACGAATTTTAAAATAATAATTGCTGGTTTAACCCCTACTTTTACTTCATTCGGCGCCAACTTCAGTAATAAATGGTTTATTAAAAATAAAATTAATGAACTTGAATACTTCACAAATCTAAAATTGTTTCCGTTTCTCACAAATTTGATGATTTTTTTTTGTCAAAGTTCAAATTACTCAACAAAAATTATTAATTTCGACTTAAAACTTCTTTTTTTCTATAAAATTTCACTCAAGCACAATTAAAAGCTTACACTAGCTGTTCTTTCTAGAAATTACGACCCTCATGTTGAAACTTCAGCTTCGCTTTCAAATATGCATGTATAAATTCAATGTCCCGAAAGGAATTTCCAAAGCGAATAAAAACGATCATCTGTAGGTAAATAAATGCAGCACAAGTCGAAGCAGCAGAGAAAGATCGAAAGAGCTGCGGGTAGATTCGCATGGAGAGGTGAGGATAAATTGGATCGTTGAATTATAAACTGTAGGAGAGAGAGAAAAAACGAACTTTAAGTCGCCAAATGTTTCTTCTTTCAGCCATCGAACAAGCGAGCAATCGTGAGCAACACCACGTGGTATGGGGGATGAATTTTTTATCGTTTAAAAATTATCTTGACTTGTGCCATCGTCGTCGTCTTGGTCTTCATCGAGGTCTCGCCGCCGCCGCCGATTTTCGGATGCCGAAAAACGGATGCACCTTGTGCTGTTTGTATATCGTCCGTCTTCTGGTCGCGTGGACCTTTTTCCGGTAATGGAACGCGCGCGCGAGAGCGCACGCACCACGTTGTTGCCTGTACGGACAGGTGTTTTCTGGGCTCGACTCACAACACACTTGAAGGATAGGACCGAGCGCGGAAACGAAAACTCTTCCGATTGGAAACGGGTTCATTTACTTTTTTTTGTTGTATTTTATTCAACATCTTTACATTGTTGCTTTTGGCTTGCTGATGAAAAATTTAGACAAAAAAAGGAGACAGTTTCGATTATACCTGCCAATCATCTGATTGGTATCTTATGTTTAATTAAAAAATATTGCTTGTTTTTCTAGTAAGGGTGCGGAATTTATACAACTGGTACGGGTTTGAAATTGATCAATGAACTTATGCAACGCGAGGTGCATGCAACAAGTACGCGGAAGGTAATTTAGAATGAAACATTTTGGCGAACACATGCATTGAAAGAGAGTGTGCCACAATTTCTTGATATCCTTGATTGATTCAAGTATTGAACTGGCCAGGAGGAAGAAAATTTTAATGATAACAATTATTTGAAGCTCATTGGTTTTTCATTTAATTAACAAACATATCGTTTACAATTCGAATTCAGAAAAAGAAAACGAAGAAAGATTTTAAAGAAGAAATTTTAAATATTTTTTTTAAGACAAGTAGAAAATTCGTTCCATCGATTTTTTAGATAAAAACTTAAATATGTTTTTTATGGGAAATTGTTGTGTACTAACTTGAATTTTTTCATGTAGGTACCTTAAAATTTAACTGAACAAAATGAATATCACTATAATTTTTAACAATTCATTGTTCAAAAATTATTACCGTTGCAGCGCACGTTTTCGATTCTCTCATTCTCATAAATTTCAATTTTGGGTGCATTTTTTTTTAATTTAATTTAATAAAAGCTAAATAGATCGTGTATTACATTTAATGTGACGAAACAAGATTATGTACATTTAAAAAAAAAATCTAACAATACACTTCAAAACAATTGACGTGTTTTCGAAACCTCAAGTTGTTGTTACATTGCATAATTTTTGGATGTTCTACTTTGATATGATATGAGCGAATGGCAACTGCATTACACAAATCCCATTATTAGATAAAATTTAGCGTGTTCTTAAAATTAAACCCGATTTCCGCGGAAAACGCTGAACGTGTAACGCACCCAAAAATGAGCGAAACAAACTAAGCGTGAAGCGGAGCTGATTTTACACCAATGCACAGTGGTCAAAAATGCGAAAAACGTAATCGTTGCTTATAACTTTTTTAGTTCACATTTTAGCTTATTGGTGTCTTCGGAGAAGTTTGTCCGTAAAATCAGCTCTATAATAAAAAACTATTATTTTTCTGATTATAGGTTTAGGACTTCTCTGTTATAGGTTTTAGCTCTTTAATGTCTTCGACAAACTTGTTTAAAATCAAATTTTCTACAACTTTGTCTCAGATGTCAAGTTTCGAAAATAATTATTCTCCGAGCTATCGGCTAAATAAAAAACTTAACCTCTAAAAATCAGTTTATTAACCCTCCAAAGCCGTTCGGGTCAATATGACCCGAAGCGCAGATTCAAAGCATCTTAATCATCAATTCAATATACTGAGGAACTGAGATTTTCGAGATACCAAATGTGTTCTATGAAAATGTAAATGAAATTAACAAGAAAAAACTAAAATTTAAGTTTGGAAAATCGGTTCATTAAGAAATGAGATACAGCGATGGAAAGACAAAATTGGATGTCTTTATTTTGAGTTGGATTTTTTTTCTACCGGAAAATCCGGAATAGCGGTCAAAATGTTCATTGAACCACCACATATTTATACATCGTCGGATAGATGTATTCTTAACAATTTCAGAAATGAAAAGAACACCCAAATACTGCAAAGTTGTAAGAAATTATAAGCAATTTAAAAATAAAATAGTTTTTTGAGACTTTTTTTATTCGGAACCAACTACAGACATCATAGTAGAACAAATTCACTTCATTTTAAAATATTTAGAATGTAGAATAAATAACATACACAACGAATCCAAAATCATAAAAATCGGTCAACATTTGCGGCCACGGGAATAACAACAAATTACAAGTCAAATGTCCCCGAACGCATATTTTGCGAACAGCTTTGGAAGGTTAATAATGACTTTTTTCAGTTAATTTAAAGTTTAATAATATGTTCCACAAAGTTGTTTGTCTTATTAAAATACACCACTTTGTTGAACATTTCAAGTTTGTAAAATGTGATACTGCAGAGTTATGTTAAAAAGATTACCGAAAATAGTGCTTTTTCACGCCTTATTTTACAAACACCGGACAACTTCGGGCAGCCTGCTTTAGATGCAAAATAAAGTCAAAGATTTCGTCTACAAGATGCAGGTACAACCGTCTGTATCCATTAGTATCCAAGCGAGATATATCAATTTTACTTTTCCATGTTTGCATTAAAAACAACGATTTCTATGAAACTTCGCATTCTACTCTGATGTGTGTTTTCTTCTAGCTTTTCCCTGCGCGATGTTAGAAGCAAGGGTTTGGAAGCGCATTTGTATTATAAGCACCAGGCTATTGTATTAGATACATTATTAGTATATTCGAATAATAATAATACCTGAGACTGAGACAAAGTTGTAGAAAATTTAATTTTAAACAAGTTTGTCGAAGACATTAAAGAGCTAAAACTTATAACAGAGAAGTTAGAAATTTAATCTCACTTGTAGGGGGATTAATCAGAAAAATAATAGTTTTTTATTATAAAGCTGATTTTACTGACAAACTTCTCCGAAGACACCAATAAGCTAAAATGTGAACTAAAAAAGTTATAAGCAACGATTACGTTTTTCGCATTTTTGACCACTGTGCAATGTGGTGGAAAGAGAGGTGATGAGAAAGAAACGTTGCAAAGGTAGTAGTAATGTTTTTTCATCGTAAAAATAGTAACCATGACAAAAGTGACGCCACTACAGACTCGCACGATTACCAAACACAAATTGTATTAAATTGTATATTTACTTCTGTTGAGTATTGTTTGTGTAGGAAATCATATGACGAGAGTCTGGTAAAAGCTATTGAATAAAATGAAAGAATGAAAAATTGGAATATAGGCAACACTTAGAATATCAAAAGAGACTTCTGTTGATGAGCGGGAGAGAGAATGTGGTAGAGAGTAGATTTTTTAAAAGAAAAGTGAATTACGGGAATACGATTGAAAAAAAGAGTCAGTTAACAAACTAAGTAGAGCAGTGGTGAATCGCTGTAAAATTTGATCCGAAATAAAATCCAAAAAATGAGGCAAAAAATGGCGGATATTGCGGTCGGTCTCGACATTGACGCAGTCGGTAGATTGTTGGTGAGTATTTTTTGTTAAATTGTTGAACATTCGGAATGATACTTCATTCCAGAGGAGCAGTACCATGAAGTGAAAGGTGCAAACCCCTGAGGAGGACAGTACCATGAAGTGGAAGGTACAACCCCCTGAGAGGGGCAGTACAATGAAAAGGTAGATACAAACCCCTGAGATGGGCAGTGCTATTAGAAAGTAGGTTCAAACCCCTGAGAGAGGCAGTACCATGAAGTTGGACGTACAGACCCCTGAGAGGGCAGTACTATGTAAAGGTAGGTACAAACTCCTGAGAGGTGCAGAACCATGAAGTGAAAGGTACAAACCCTTGAGAGGGGCAGAACCATGAAGTGGAAGGTACAAACCCCTGAGAGGGGCAGTATCATGAAGTTGAAGTCACAAACCCCTGAGAGGAGCAGTACTATGTAAAGGTGGGTACAAACCCCTGAGGAACGGTACTATGAAGTGAAGGTACAAACCCTAAGAGAGACAGTACCGTGAAGATGAAGGCACAAACTCCTGAAAGGGGCAGTACCATGAAGTTTGTGGTACAACCCCCTAAGAGGGACAGTATCATGAAGTTGAAGGTACAAACCCCTGAGAGGGGCAGAACTATGTAAAGGTAGGTACAAACTCCTGAGAGAGGCAGTACCATGAAGATGAAGGCACAAACTCCTGAGAGGGGCATTACCATGAAGTTGGAGGTACAACCCCCTGAGAGGGGCAGTATCATTAAGTTGAAGATACAAATCCCTGAGAGGGGCTGTACTATGTAAAGGTAGGTACAAACTCCAGAGAGGGGCAGAACCATGAAGTTGAAGGTACAAACCCCTAAGAGGGGCAGTACTATGTAAAGGTATGTATGTATGTATGTATGTATGGTTCCCCCATCGGTAGCAAGGTCCTGCCTATGTCTGTGTGGCTTGGCCTTCGAATTTCTTCTAGGGCTTCCACGGTCCGATGGTTCGTCGAAGGAAGGCATCCAACCCTCGGAAACCTACAATGGCCGGCTACCCGTGCCGCTTGCAATAATTTCTTCAGGTTATCCCCAGATGCATTCCTTCTAAAAATATAAAATCGTAATGGCCGTAAGGAAAATTACTAAAAATATTAGATATATTTATAGTTATATAGAATAAAGAAAACAATATTATTTATTGATAAAAGGATACAAATCTGAAAGGTAAAATTATTAGAGCATATAATCAGAATAAACGTAGGAATCGTATAACTATTTGTCAAATAAATACATAATTTATAAATCCTCAAAACAATAAGGAATTAAATACGGCAGCTATAATTCCAAGTCATCACAAGAAAAGGTGGTAATATATGAAAATATGAAAGTTTAATAAGTTTCAATTTTTAATTCTTTCATTTGTTTACTTGAATTTGCAAATAACAATTTATAAAATAAGCACTTTTATAAGTTAAAAAACAAAATTCTGATCAATTGTATTTTCACATTAAGGTTTCCATCATTCCAAGAATTTGTAATTTTCCAATTTTTGACAATTCAAAAATTTTATCAAATTTATTGATTAGTATTTCAAATTTTATATTTCCCATGTCAATATTAAAATATTTTATTTGATAAAGTTTTCATAATTTCGTATTCAAATATACAAGTTTTAAATTTAAAATTTATGAATTTTCAACATATTCTTTCATAATGCCATCAAATTTTCTAGAACAGTGTGTTTCCATTTAGAATTAATTTAAAATTTGCAATTATTGCCGTTGCCGATTTGCAGGAGAAAGAGCAGTTTTACAGTCAACTGAACAGCGTGGTAGAGAGAATTCCGAAGGGTGACATTCAAATCCATTTGGGCGACTTCAACGCAAAGATTGGCTCCGACAATCAAGACCTTGAGCGCATCATGGGGCGCCATGGCCTAGGACAGATGAGCGAAAACCGAGAGCTGTTTGTAGAATTTTGTGGCAATAACAACATGGTGATCGGTGGATCGCTCTTCCCCCATCGACCAGCACATAAGGTCACTTGGGTATCCCGAGATGGCCGAACAGAAAATCAAATTGACCACATCTGCATCAGCCGAAAATGGAGAAGGAGCCTTCTTGATGTCCGCAACAAGCGAAGCGCAGACATTGCATCTGACCATCACCTCGTCCTTGGCGAGATACGACTGAGAGTTGCGCGTGTCCAACGGCGCGAGGAGAAAGTCGGGTGTCGATACGACGTCCGCCGGTTGGAGAATCCAGAGGTGAAAAGGGCATACGTTGAACAGCTAGAATCCCGAGCCTCGGAGCTGCCGACAGACGGAACAGTCGAAGAACAGTGGTGTGGAATCAAGAATGCCTTTATCACGACGAGCCATGGTACTCTCGGTAAAGTTTGTGGAAGAAGAAGTGAATGGATGTCGGATGAAACTTGGAGGATGGTCGATGATCGGAGAAAGGCGAAAGTCGGAATTGAGCAGGCATGTACCGGGTCAGCCAAAGCAGCCGCCCGCTTACGATATGCGGAGCTGGAAAAGGCAGTTAAACGAGCTTGTAGACGAGACAAGAGAGCCTGGACAAACTCCCTAGCCGAAGAGGGGGAAAGAGCCGCCGCCAATGGAGATATCCGATTACTTTATGACATTTCTCGCCGCCTCAGTGGTGCAAGGACTAATGCAAGAATGCCGCTGAAAGACCGAGCAGGTCAGTTATTGACCGATCGAACAGATCAGCTCAAACGATGGACTGAGCACTTCGAACAACTCTTCCGAGTCACGAATAGCGATGGCCAACAGAACCCGCAGCTTGAAGCGCCAACAGTAAGTCGCATAAATGGCGTCAACTCGGAAGCGCCCTCGCTGGCTGAAATAGAAGCGGCAATCAAAAACATGAAATCCAACAAAGCACCTGGGATCGATTGCATCCCTGCTGAAATGCTGAAAGCCGACCCTGCCCTATCAGCACAAATGTTGCACCGTCTTTTCGCTGACATCTGGGATACTGCAACATTACCGGCCGACTGGATGCAGGGTATCCTCGTAAAGGTCCCGAAGAAAGGAGACCTGACAGAGTACGGTAACTGGCGAGGCATAACGTTGATCTGTACAACCCTCAAAGTACTCTGCAAAGTGATCCTGAACAGGATCCAGGAGAAAATCGACGCTACACTCCGAAGGCAACAAGCTGGATTCCGATCCGGACGATCATGTGTGGACCACATCACAACGCTACGAATCATACTGGAACAAATCAACGAATTCCAGGACTCTCTTCTGCTGGTGTTCGTTGATTTCGAAAAAGCATTCGACCGACTTAATCATGAAAACATCTGGGCGGCTCTAAGGCGACGAGGGGTCCCAGAGAAACTAGTCCATCTCATCGAAGCACAATACGAGGCATTTTCGTGCAAGGTCTTGCACGATGGTGTCTTGTCCGAACCAATCCCGGTAACTGCTGGAGTGAGACAAGGATGTATCTTATCACCGCTACTTTTCCTCATCGTAATGGATGAGATTCTGACTGGATCGATCGACTGTGCACCGAACCGAGGATTGCCGTGAAATCCTTTAACAATGGAGCAACTGAACAACCTTGACCTGGCTGACGATATTGTTTTGCTCGCCCAAACACAACCGGACATGCAGAGCAAACTCGACGACCTCACCGAAAGTTCCAAGGCAGCAGGTCTCAAAGTCAATGTCGGAAAGACCAAGTCGATGGAGATCAACACAGAAAATCCCTCCAGTTTCATGGTAGCTGGGCAACAAGTTGAGAAAGTGGAGTGCTTCCAGTATCTTGGTAGCCAGATAACGCCTGATGGTGGTACCAGGAAAGACATCGAAACCCGGATCAGAAAGGCCCGATTTGCGTTTGCGAGTCTCCGAAACATCTGGCGGTCACGCCAGATCTCTCTACGAACAAAAATCCGAATCTTCAACTCAAACGTCAAATCCGTATTGCTGTACGGGTGCGAAACTTGGTGCACATATGCGGTGACGACGCGAAAACTGCAAGTATTTGTAAACCGCTGCCTGCGGAACATCATCCGCGCTTGGTGGCCTGGCAACTGGATCTCGAATGAGGAACTACATCGCCGGTGTCATCAAAGGGCGCTAGAAATCGAGATTCGGGAACGTAAGTGGAGATGGATTGGGCACACGCTGCGAAAAGATGAAAACGAGATTTGCAGAGAGGCGCTTGACTGGAATCCAGAAGGTCATCGAAGAAGAGGCAGGCCCAGAAACTCGTGGCGGCGAAGCCTAGCCGCTGAAATCCGAACTGTCGACGAGAATCTTGACTGGGACCAGGTGAAGACGCTGGCTCCGGATCGTCAACAGTGGAGGTCTTTTACCACGGCCCTATGCACCGGTGGATCGGCGCGGGATCATTAAGTAAGTAAGTAAGTAATTATTGTAATTTGTAAGGGTTTAATTTTTATTTAAAATTTCATATTTTTTATTTGAAGTTAAATTTTTTAAAGCATAGACTGCATTTCTAAACTAATTATTCCATATATCTCAATCTCAATACTACTCCTTTCAAAGTTTGCCAAAAATCTTGTCACTGTATCATAATATCCAGTATCTGAATAAAATACTTTCTAATGTTTTAAATTTCCGATGCATAGCTTTTTTTTTTCTGAATCTTTAATATTACATACATTTCGACTAAAGTTTTAAAGTCAAGTATAACTATCCAAACTTCATGTATTCGATATCAAAACTTTTTAAGTTTTTTTTATTTGTTCTACAGAGACAGAGAAAAAAAATTGAGTACTAACTAATAGGTGTTACGATTATGCCTAAG
Source organism: Uranotaenia lowii (assembly GCF_029784155.1). NCBI lineage: Eukaryota > Metazoa > Arthropoda > Insecta > Diptera > Culicidae > Uranotaenia > Uranotaenia lowii. Next base: position 84,371,034 of record NC_073693.1, read on the forward strand.
ATGATACTATCCAAAACTTTGATAGCGACATCTTCATTCGGGTTTTTTAACTATCCACACCGCTGAGTAAAGAAATATATTTGAAAACTTAAATCAAACTACTTTCGATCAAACTATAACGATTTTAGAAAACTGAGACAAAGCAGCGACAAGCTGAAAATCTTATTCTCAAGCGTCTCAAAGCTATTGAATGTATAATGAATAAACTACTTAGCTTAGTTTTGTTGATGGTGAAGAATTTCCACTGAAGTCTTGGATCAATCGCAAACGCTTGCAAAGATTCGAACCATTTGTGAAGTTTCGTTTAGCGCCATCTCCATCTATTTTTGTGAACGTTCCACAAACGTTTCAGCTTCCAAAACAAATCGCACTACCCGGGTCATCCGCATAAAATCACTTCTTTTCCCGCGTATATGGACTCATTTAATGAAACTTCGCACTGAACTTCTTTCTTCTCACTTCATCTATCGATTTCACACAAAATTTCAAATTTGCAATACTGGAACATGCACTAATTCAATTTTTATTTTCTAAGAAAAACCACGCGTTAACTCGAAACCAGTGTTACCAACTCGTCATCTGAGGGGCAGTACTATGTAAAGGTGGGTACAAACCCCTGAGAGGGACAGTACTATGAAGTGAAAAGTACAAACCCCTGAGAGCGGCAGTACCATGAAGATGAAGGCACAAACCCCTGAGAGGGGCAGTACCATGAAGTTGGAGGTACAACCCCCTGAGAAGGGCAGTATCATAAAGTTGGAGGTACAAACCCCTGAGAGGGGTAGTACTATGTAAAGGTAGGTACAAACTCCTGAGAGAGGCAGTACCATGAAGATGAAGGCACAAACTCCTGAGAGGGGCAGTACCATGAAGTTGGAGGTACAACCACAGAGAACAGAGTTCGGGCTGGAGCTCAAGACGTGTGTGAGATCACCAACCTAAGATTCAAACCAATTCGTAAGTGGACTAACATCCATAAGATGTCGCACCAGTACACTTATTTATTTCCTTTTTTCGACACGCTTATAAATTAATACTCATAGCTTATCTTAAAGGAGGCCAGTGCAATATATGACAGTAACACATGTTTTATGTAAAAAATTTTAAAAACATCACGATTTAAAAAAAATGCAAATCATATTCCAATCACACATAAATCGCTGTCATATGCCTTCTTGTATCAATATTGGCTCTGAATTGAAAGTTGAATTCCAAGTTTTGGAGTATGGACTGGGATTTTACTATCGGTAACATCAACCGGGATATCGACCCATAATTTACAATTATAACATTTATGTTCACATTTTCTGTTTTAGAAAACTATTTACCGATAGTAAAATCCCAGTCCATACTCCAAAACTTGGAATTCAACTTTCAATTCAGCGCCAATATTGATACAACAAGGCATATGACAGCGATTTAAGTGTGATTGGAATATGATTTGAATTCTTTTAAATCATGATGTTTTTAAATTTATTACACAAAAAAATGTGTTACTGTCATATATTGCTCTGGCCCCCTTTAAGATAAGCGATGAGTATTCATTTCTAAGCGTGTCGAAAAAATGAAAAAAAAAATTGTTGTACTGGTAGCGACATCTTATGGATGTTAGTCCACTTACGAATTGGTTTGAAACTGAGGTTGGTATTCTCACACACGATTTCAACACATTTTTGTTCGGGGCTCGCTATGTGTTATCTGTGGTACAACCCCCTGAGAAGGGCAGTATCATAAAGTTGGAGGTACAAACCCCTGAGAGGGGTAGTACTATGTAAAGGTAGGTACAAACCCCTGAGAAAGACAGTACCATGAAGTGGAAGGTACAACCCCCTGAGAGGGGCAGTACTACGAAAAGGTAGATACAAACCCCTGAGAGGGGCAGTGCTATTAAAAAGTAGGTTCAAACCCCTGAGAGGGGCAGTACCATGAAGTGAAAGGTACAAACCCCTTAGAGGAGCAGTACTATGTGAAGGTAGGTACAAACCCCTGAGAGGGGCAGTACCATGAAGTGAAAGGTACAAACCCCTGAGAGGGGCAGAACCTTGAAGGTACAACTCCCTGAGAGGGGCAGTATCATGAAGTTGAAGGTACAAACCCCTAAGAGGGGCAGTACTATGTAAAGGTGGGTACAAACCCCTGAGAGGGACAGTACTATGAAGTGAAAAGTACAAACCCCTGAGAGCGGCAGTACCATGAAGATGAAGGCACAAACTCCTGAGAGGAGCAGTACCATGAAGTTGGAGGTACAACCCCCTGAGAAGGGCAGTATCTTAAAGTTGGAGGTACAAACCCCTGAGAGGGGTAGTACTTTGTAAAGGTAGGTACAAACTCCTGAGAGAGGCAGTACCATGAAGATGAAGGCACAAACTCCTGAGAGGGGCAGTACCATGAAGTTGAAGGTACAACCCCCTGAGAGGGGCAGTATCATAAAGTTGAAGGTACAAACCCCTGAGAGGGGCAGTACTATGTAAAGGTAGGTACAAACTCCTGAGAGGGGCAGAACCATAAAATGGATGGTACAAACCCCTGAGAGGGGCAGTACTATGAAAAGGTAGGTACAAACCCCTAAGAGGGGCAGTACCATGAAGTGAAAGGTACAAACCACTGAGAAGGGCAGTACCATGAAGATGAAGGTACAAACCCCTGAGAGGATCAGTACTATGTAATGGTTGGTACAAACCCCTCAGAGAGGCAGTACGATGATGTGAAAGGGGCTGTAACCTTTTTTGAACCATTGAGAATGACAAATGAATTATACTAAAAAATTAAGTGAACAAAACAAAGGAAACATAATAATAAAGTTCTCAAAAGAGAGTCAACACTGGAGGACAGAAATGATGAATGAAAATGGAAAGATTAAGGAAAAAATAGATACTGTATAATATAATTTAGAAAAGTGTGTATGGAAATAGAAAAAAATAGATAGAGTATGGAAAACTTAAAAACAAATGACAAATGAAAACTGAGAAGGGAAAATGAAGGGCAAAAACAAAAAAAAAGGATGAAAGGAATGATGAAGAGTTGCAAAAAGAATGAGAATTGAAAGAAAATGCAAATAAAAAAACATACGGAAGGGTTTTTGGATAAAATTTTGATAGTGCAGCTTGAGCCTGCTCCACAGCTTGAAATTAATATGTAGGTATGTTTATTCGCAGTATATAGTACCACAAGAATAGTACCACTATGTGTTATGCTTTGTAAAATATGAATGATTTTTTTTTTTCGCAGTATATAGTACCACAAGAATAAAGCTTAGTTCTTTTAGAAATGGGACACTTTCTTTTGCTAATAGCTCGTTTACTAGTAATCGGACATTCAAAATTTGGGCAGCAATTTGTTGCCTGTAAAAAGTACTATCCGACCTATTTTTTTCAAAATTTAAAAATAACGCGTTTTTGAGATAATTACGATGCAAGAGAAAAAGGAAAAAATAATTTTGCACAGTTTTATTCAAAATCCATCATAATCAAATTGATAGCTGACAAAACCGTTGATTATTCGAAGAATTACTGTATGTGAGTGGTGGAAAAGTATGCAAATACTGTCAAAAATGTCCACAAAGTTCAAATCGAGCATTGGACTGAAGCATATGATCTGCAATTTCGGTTAAGGGTCATCAGAGAATCAAGTCTCATACCAGCATTTTTAATTTTCAAAAAGCGGAAAACTAAGGATAGATCGCTGAAATTTCCAAAAAAAAAATTCCTCCGATAAGCTGAAAGTGTTGCCTGGCAATGAGTAATTCAAACCACACCTCAAACACTAAATTTTTGCGAGTTCCAGAGCTCGTAAGCTGTATAGCCGGTTCCGGGGCTATGGGACAGATGATTTCTGATGAACGACAAAACTTATGAAATACCCTATTTCAAACAAATTCCAGCGGTTGAGTCCTATACCATGTCTGCTCGTGGCAAGGTCCCGAGTATATTAAATTATGTATTTGCTGGTTATTTGTTATGAAATATTATGATTTGCCACAGTTCTGCTCCTGTGGAAAAAAATAACAATATTCAAAACGAAAACTATGGTTTTCGCTGTTTTTAAAAGCCTAAAAAGAGTAATCTTTTAAGTACCCTTCGCAAACTACGATTTATACTAACCGATTATACTTTAAGTTTAATCTCATGATGGTTTTACTTCGTTATTGCCAGATTTTGTCAGCAGAAATTCCATTAAAAACGCTCAAAAAGTGGCTCAAAAATAATCAAATTTGTTAATTTCTAAACAGCTGTATCCACTAAATTGCCCTCAGTTTCTTTCAAAAGAGAAGTATTGGTCCAAAAAGTAGCGGAAATTGAAGGAAGAGGGTGTAGCCACCTAAAATACAGATTAGACGAAGTATAAGTTTGAAAAACTGATCAATATCATGACTGAAAAAAGTGTGCGCCAGCCGATGGGAGGTACCAAGAATAAAGTAGAATTTATTCTTACAAAAAAACAATAAAAAATTTTTTTAAATTTTTTCATGAATTATCATAAAATTACCTTCATTTCTTTCATAGAAAGTTTTTAGATCAAACAAAAGGTTTTTGAGATACACGCATTGGTAACTGTCCCATTTCTAAAAGAACTAAGCTTTAGTACCACTATGTGTTATGCTTTGTAAAATATGAATGATTGAAGATCATCAAAACTTTCTTGTACAATTTGTTTTGAATTGATTAACGAAAAAATCAAGCATAAGTCTACTTTTTTTGGATGAAGACATTGACGTTGAGGAGCAAAAGTAATAAAAAATGGTGCGAAATAAGAACAGAGCTCTCAGAATTGTGTTGGAACACCTTATTTAAAGGAGTATTTAAAGCTTTTATACAATTCGAAGAACTGTTTTGCAGCACACGATGAATGAAACATCTAAACATTTTCTAGAGCTCCTACAAAACAGTATTAAAACTGAATAACATTGAATAAAACCATCCAGAAAACAATCATAAGCGTGATATCTTAAGTTCAAGTGATATAGTTGGGATTTGTTTTTTTATCAAGAATGAACTCTGTACTTTTTTCAACGAAATCCGGGCAACCGGGAATAACCGGACCTTTCCAATTTTTTTTTTTCAATATCTGGGGAAGTCCGAGTAAAACCGGGCATTCTGGCAAGCTTATCCACGATGTTTATAATTAATCTCAAAGCATAAATCGGCTAGGATGGCATTTTATCTAGCATACAGGATAATTTAAATTAATGTAGAAAAATATTATATTCAAACCTGTTTTCTTTGGCAGTAGGAATTTACCTGGAATTGGAAAAGAGAAACAGAGCATTAATAACAAATCTTTGAATATGGAATTCAACTAATAACTTGTAAATCAAAATCTAAATAATTCAGTAATCATAAAGAAATCATGTGTATTGCTTTGAATAATATGCAACAAACTTCGTAACGTGGATGTGTCATAAATAAATCTAAAAGTTGAAGTAAAGTTTATTTACAATCCGCAAAGCCAGCACGGGATTTAATATTCAATATACTCAGTTGAAACTATGAGCTCAAGCGACTTATTCCATGCCTGATACTTTGATCCCAATAACTTAAGCTCAAAATACTGAGGAGACGATTTCTTGTCTTTTAAAAGCCTTTAAAACAAATATTGTTAAAAATGAAGTAGCACAAACAACCGCACGCATCTTAATTTCGATTCACCGTTACATATTCCCACTTCGACCAATGGAGTTCGGTGAGCGGCGACCAACAGTTACGGGGATATTCTGGTTTTGTGCTGATGATACTTTGTAATCAAAATGTTGCCATGCAGCAATGTACAAAGAATTTGCCACCCGGTCGGTCGGCGATACAAGGAGAGAGCAACCGGCCGCGCCGCCAGCCGCTTGGCCCCAGTGGTTCTTACGGAAGAATTAAATATGGATTTGGAATTGAAAATCTGAATTGGAATACTGAAATTTGGTTAAAATTCCCTTCAAATAAACTAATTAGAATAGAATAGAACACTGAAACTAAAATCTGAGTTTCAAATTTGAAATTCAAATTTTGAATATTGAATTTAAATTATGAAATCATGAAACTAAGATTTGAATATATGTATGTAGATAGAACTATGTAGGCAGGACAGCAAGTTTCCGTTTTATGTAAAAAAAATACATCGAAACATAATATCAAATCAGTTTGTCAACTTGAATGAGGATTTGCCTACAAAACTTAAAATCATTAGATTGCAAGAAAATATGTACGTAGTTATTTTCTAAAGGCAGTTATATTTTTTATACAAATTCAAAGACATGTTTTAGGAAAAAATATTTTTTAATACAAAACAATAAATCACTATAGTAGTACCCTAGTCACTTGAACTAAAGATTCGTGAAAATATAGAAAACCGTGTATAAGACAGGGCTGAACTTTAATTGTTTGAATGTAAGATATTATGTTGTATCAGGGTAAAGACCTTAGATTTCGACAGGAGCTTGTTTTCGATGCAATTTTAACATAAGAAACACATATATTCCATCTTCCAGCGATCACTTTAATGCATTTGTATGTTGCTGACCCTTTATCTATAAAAGAGAAGCTGGTTAAGTTAGAAACCTCTTAAACAAGAGAAAAATTTCAGTCCTTTGGACTCTCACTTATCCAGGTTCGATTGTAGTTAGTTTTGTGTTTAGTTTTGTCGATAATAGTTTCATTATTAAATTTATAACATTTGAGTTATGCTTGTAAGTATAGCACACTTGCGGAGAGCGAACAAAAATAGTGATCTCATATTGCCCCGCAATTTAAAAAAAAATCAAACTTCGATTCAAACTGCGTTTGTTTACTATTGAACGGTTTCTTGGTGAGGTGCCGAAATTCCCAGTTTTTTTTAACTTCCCGGTGACGAGATGAAATTCCAGAGATTTTCCCGGCATTCCCGATATTTCAGGTTTTCCTGGTTCACTAGCAACCCTGATAGTATGATGAAGGTTAGCGGTTTTATCATTAGTGAAATACTTGCCGGGTATACCGTGAAATTGTACGCATCAGGGAAAAAAAGTTGTGCAAAAAACTGTATGGCATCCCTCCTTGTCCTTCCTATATCCCTAATGGAAGAATAGATGGGTATAACGAGATAACAATTTCTCGTACCACCTGCTCTTCCGTGCCAACCCGAGCAGACTTTGATGCCCAAATCGATAGCATAGTGAAACCAAATTAAGGCATCAAGAGCAGAATAACAGCATTATTTGCTATTTACTATTCTTTGATAGCAAAATTAGGCGTCATTATGGCATCCATATTTTTCATTTGATGGCATGCATAGGCCAAAATAATCTATCAACAGCAAACTGTTAGCACAATTTGATGTAGAATTATATCCGATAGCAAGAATAGGTATCAATAAGCTTTCATATTTTTTTTTTCAAAAACAAGGCTGATATCGAAAGGCATTTTTGGTGCCAAATTCACCAAATAGTATAATTTGGTTTTAAAATGTTACTAATAAAACCTAAAAAAAAGTATAATTTGGAAAAATTAAGTTTTTTTTAAATACAACAAAGTGAAATCAGAAGCCTAATTTGGTAAAATAGCAATGATTTTTTTTTAACCAATCATAAAAACCGGGATTGTTATTGGCACACATGTAACATACTTTTTTGTAGACTTAGTTTGAACCAGTTTTCCGATTGATTGTTAGTTTTTTTTTTGTGATACAGTGATCGATCCGAATAATTTTTAATTCAAGAACCCTAATCACATTCCAATATACCATAAAAATATAAAATAATGATTTGCGAAGTTCCTTCGTCTCGAACGTAACATTACACTCAGAAATAAATAAAATATTTCACATTTCTTCCTCTTTACGCACAAGGATATTTCTTATGGTGTAATTACTGGGATATTTCTCACTGAGAAATATTTCTGCAATCAAAAATGGACAACAGCGTTATCTGGTGGTCTTAAAAATAATTCAAAAGTCCTATTAGTAATTTTGGACCAAAACGAAATTTTTCGGAACAAATAAAAATAAAGAGATGAAAAGTTTTATTTACAATGTTCTTTACCTTAAGCTTAAAATAAAAACAAAACAAATTTACACAAAAAAACGGTTTTATAATTTTTTTTATGTAAGGGAGAGTGGGGTAACATGGGCCTTGGGGAAACGTGGGCCACTCTTAATATCTCAGATGTGTGTTGAGATGAAAATCGCAATCCAAATGTCATCGCCGTCGCTTTGCGTGAGCATATTTTCTATATGTTGTTGTACGTGTATTATATTAATTATAAAGTCGTTTGGGTTAAGCGATGTTTCGTTTCTGAAAAAGTTCTTTGCAATGAACTTAAATTGTTTTCAACATCTGAAACTTAATAAGACCGATGACATAGTGAATACGATGCGATGCGGCGAATGCGATTGAATGCAGCGAACACATTTGATGAAAATATACTCGGCAAAAAAAAACTTTATGAGTTAAATGCCTTAATAAAGCTACTTGTAAATAAAAATTTGATGAAAATGTATATGAATCGCTTAAACCTGACATACTCATCGCGGCGAAGCAGATGACAATTTCTTCCGCCGCTCGAGTTCGCTACGTGCGTGAATTCGCATCGCATCGCTTTCACTATGTCATCGGCCAAAGAAATATACGAACATTGTTCCGATCACTCGCCAAAAGAAAAAAAAGGTTAATTTTAGTTTATACTCTATTTGGATGTACCTAGGAGTAAACCTATTAATGAGTCTCGAATCGGGAGCGTGTACAAAAAACGAAACAAAAACAAATTTTTGTTTACAATTGAACCAACATTTTCAACAACGCAACCGATCAACTTCAATTCCCGGTTCTTTTTCGAGTTGTCTCCCAGTTCCCGCGACGTGTTACTTACAGCCGAATGTTTGGATTAACCACCGTGAACAATGTTCATAATCAGACGTGTTTATCGATGTCAAAATTTTGGTTCCGGTAAGTTTTAGTTAAATAGAGGAAACAGCTTACATCGAACTGCTTTTATTCACTTCCTTTTGCACCACCAATTAGCAATTCAAGTTTACCGGAAGCAAGGAGCGAAAATCAGTCTGAGGTGTGATCTGGTGCATTGGCAGTGGATACAATCAATGCCATTCTCAACTGGGTGGTGTCGATCAGCTTTTCCTCTGGAATGGGGTAGAAATTATGGCATCTGTTCAGCCAAACCGAAACGACCGAAACCATTCCCAGCCCCTGCCAGTTCCAACAAGTGTGTCCGCGGAAATAGATCTTTTTCACAATCTGCTGTCGGTTTCAGTAACTGAAAAGCTATTTTCCAAAAACCACATAGTGTATGTTCAATCTCAGGGTAGGTTCGTTTATATTTTTAATATAACAATATCTAGAAAGAACCAGAACATGAATTGCTATGAATTAAAAAAAAATGGATTTTTTTCGTTCACATCTGTAGGCCTGAATTGCGAGCGAAACTTCAAAAAGATTGCGACTGCTCTTCTTTATGCAGTATCGGATAGCTCCACAATAAGCTGCGAATCGGTCTAAACGTCGTGGAACCGTTAATCATTAAGGCGATGAAGATCAAGATCCGACCTCGGCTTAAACATTGGAATTCCTGCGTCTAGTTTCGGTATGTAGGTTTTCGTGTCTTTTTTTCTTCAAAATTTTAACATTAATTCATTTTTTTTTCAGTTTGTCTGTGATGTTTTAGCCTGTCGAAAGTCAAATTGAACAACAACTTTCAGGAGCATATAAATATAAAAGAGAGGCGTAAATTTGAAAACATCTTCAGAACAAGGAATTCTGTCAGATAGCCAAATAACCTCGGACGAAATCACCAAGCCAAGACGATAAGCTCAACACCTATTTCAATGAGGTCCATACCGGAATGTTCGGAAGAAGATGTTCTGATCGCATCCGAAATTGGCGTATGTTCCCCCGGATTTTGGATCTTGCACGCATATCACCGTCAACTCTATTCGGGTCTCCAATATCACCCTGGAGGATCCCTGAGCATTTGTGGTCGGCAACATAATTAGCTACAAGGTCTGCATCCATTGACTAATCGTCCAAATTGTGTTCACGAGATAATACCCTGAACGTCGATTCGGCTTTTTTATATTATTGGACGGGTTTACAATGAAGTTGCATATTTTCCCAGGAATTTTACTAAAGTTTAATTTTGGTGTTTTATAAACGAATTATTTTTGCAGATTTTTCTGCTTTTTTAAGTTTTAAAGATTTAATTATCTTAAACATTTTAGAGAGTTTTTTAACGATTATCTGTTTTATTTTACATTTCTTCTTTAATACATGCTATGACTTTTAAGAGAAGTTTTTTATTAATGTTTTTCAAGGAAAAAAATTATTTAATAACCCACATTGCGAGTTTTAAACGCCTTTGGGAACGCCAAGGAATCGAAATAAAAAACTTCGTTTTCCAATTCAAATGCAAAGCAGTATATAAATTCAGGCGTTTAGTTTAACAGAGTTGGGCACTCAAGGATAAAATTGTAAAAAATCAACAATTAGAATAATGAAGTAAAATTTGGAAAAAGGAACTCACTCAATACTTATAATGCAAAATTGTAGCGAACTTTGCTATCACGCCTTGATAGTTTAATTTACTGTCATTTTGCTCGATACAAAGCAAAAATGAAAGCAAAACATTCGTACTTGGTTAGCAACGTGACGCCAAATTTTGCAAAAATTGAGACCCTAATTACACCTCATGCTTTCGAAAGATTTGAAAGCATAATGATGTTAAATTTTGCTATCATTGAAAGATATTTGATGCCTCATATTGGCATTATTATGCTTTCCAAGCTCTCAGAAAACGAGGTGTAGTTGGGGTCTCAATTTTAGCTAAATAAGGTATCACTTTGCTAACCAAGTATGAAAAATTGTGCTCTCATTTTTGCTGTGTACCACCTTATGTCAACCAAAATGAGAGCAAGTTGGGCTCTCAGGGCGTGATAGCAAAATTTGCTATAATTTTGCCATAAAAGTCTGCTCGGGAAATAAGATTCCATTCGCTTGATTAGTTGATGAAAAATATTGTAAAGGAGCCCCCTACCTTTTTTCTATCTCCACACAGGAGAGAGTGGTAATCTCTTCTATCTCTATCTCTAGAGAGGGGCTATGCGATGAAAGCCCCTCCTATTCCTATCTTTCCACTGAAAAGTCGGATGGGTACCAAAGGTTCATAGAAACATTGATCATACCTTATTTAATACCTTCCCATGCCCAATTTGTTTCCATATGCTCGATTTGTACTACAGTCCTATAAAAAATGGAATTGAAACCCTCACTCCCCTCCTCATTTCCCCATTGGAAGATCTGAAATTATCATGCAAATATTTCTCCAACCCAAATACTCTCCCATGTCACATTTGGTTCCATTTGCTTGATTAGTTTTCCAGATATGCAAAAAATGTTAGTGACCCCCCCCCCCCCTTCTTCCTATGACCACACTGACAGGAGGCCTCCCTCCTTTCCTGAAAAATAACAGAAACATTTTTCGTACCCAAATACTCTCTCACGCCAAATTTTGTACCATTTGCTTGATTCGTTCTATGCAAATATTTGCCGATCGTTTGAAAAACCTCATCCCTCCTTCTTGTGAGTATATGGGGTCTCATACCAAAATAGGAACCTTCCCTGGGCTCCAATACTCTACCCTGTCATGTTTCATGCAAATCGGTTCAGCAGTTTTCGAGCCTATAGGGAACAGACAGACAGACAGAGATCCATTTTTATTTATATACACCCACAAATCAGACTCTACTCCAATAATGAACTTCCTTGGAGGTGGAATTATCGGCATAAGATTCTATGCCGGACCGGCATTAACAAGCTTTCAGCTCAATTGTCTGAAAGAAACCAAATAAAACATATCATATAGATATCCTATCACGAGACAAAGCAGGATGGAAACGATCAGCCAGCAAGGATATTACGAATGATGTACCGAGCGCTGTGTGTGTATGTAAACCGGCATTAGAAAAAAATACCAGCCAAGATGAGCTGTGCATGTGTATGTAAATCTGCCGGCAATAGAAAACAGTTTCCAGTTGCCCCTCCCCCCGATCCCCCCTTCTTTCATTTTCCATTCTCATCCTTTTCACATCAAAGACAAAGAAGGATGAAAAAACACCGGTCAATGCAGTGCGTTTTTTGGGTAATCGGCAGTGACAGAAAGACTATGACAATAAGACTATGACCTTTGTTTGTAAATCGACTCAGATGGTGCACTGGGTAAGATATCGGACTGGCAAGGCGAAATGAGAATGTTGCAGTGAGTTCGATTCTCACTATAGATATATATTTTTTGGGATGAATTGTCCAATAGGAAGAAAATCCCATAAAATGTGTTTTTTGTTTTGCTTGAATTGCATGAATCATTTCGCTTGGGAGCACGAGTCTTTACGCCAGTAGTGCTTTTCCAATCATATCATATTTGGTACAGTTCACTTGTCAGCGCATTTTCGGCACAGAGATTAACTAGAAAGGCATTGGATTTTTGCAACCTCTTCTATAGTTGTATATTTGGCATACTTTTCAAACCAAAACTTCAAGAATAATAAAATGAGATTTTTGGCATGAGAGTGGTTCTGTGCACGTAATTTAAATTTTATATTCGCTTCGGACCTAAATTTAATTTTCAGTTGGTTTCTAGTTTAAAAATAGCGAAACTATTCGAAATGAATTTGAGAACCACTTCAGTCACTCAGTTCAGCAACCGAAGTGTTCCGATAATAGCTTTGTGGTAAAAAGGTATGAACATTCCTTCGGTTCAAGATGGCAAATAGACAGACCAGTTAGTTGTTGGCTGGTTCGGCTAGCCAGTCTTACTTATTGTAGGTATCTACACTTTCATTCCTGTTGTTCAGATGCAACTTGAATACAACGACGACGGATGTTTACCGTCATTCCCAGAGTAGCAGCCAGCATCCAAAAGGAACCAGAACCATATAACACCCGGCCATCCTTCTTCCTTGTCTCCCGGATCTCTCCGTCGAGACGCCCCTCCTAGGAGTAGTTTCGCGAGACGTTCCTCGCGAAGAAGTTGAAGTTCATCATTCCGCGTCTGCCTTTCTTGCGTATCAGGTTATGCTAATATAGATTTCAGCAAAAAGAGATTCATATAGTCCATACCCATGCCGTTCGTTGCATTGAGAGCTGACGTATATGTATAACGAATGTGTGTCTCGCGAAAGGACACACCGCCAGCCAGCCAGCCAGGGATGGACGTCTCAGACTCAGACTTGGCCTGGCTCACTACTGCTTCAAGGAATGTGCCATTTGTTGTGTGGTGCATCGTCTTCGTCAAGGGTCAGCAGAATCAAGAAGGGGTTCGCGAGGGACAAACCGTGGCCAAGAAACGACGTCTCGTCGGGTGACCAAGACCCAACTGAACTGCATACAGCACACGTACTCTTCATATATTTATCCGGACCGAAATGTATTCTTCCAACATTATATGCACACCGGCGTTCCGAGGGGGGCACTACCGGTACTTTTTGCGTCTGTCTACATCATCAACAGAAGGTAACTAGAAGACGAAGTTAAGTTGCAGCAGCTTATGGTGAAAATGCGCGCAAGTTATTTTCAAACTAATTCTCGTCTGGCTAGACTGTCTGGTGCGCGTCTCTCGGTTTTTTGGCCGAACCATCATCATCATCATCATCATCAATGTTACCGTTTCGTTGCTCCTGTTGGTGATCATCATCATCGACGGCGAAGACGAAGCCGTCGTCCTCATATCATCAACCTCTCAAATTCAGAAAGCAAATAAAATTGAACCAAAACAAAAAAAAACCTTCGGAGAAAGTATGGTCTTAGTTGCTAGGTGGGAATGCGAAATTGCTTGGTCCATCAAACGAACGAACCCTTGATGGCCCTGGCTGGCTAGGTTATGGCTGTCAGCCAGTCAGTTAGTCAGTTTTTGGCAAAATTACGTGACTTCACGCTGCTGAATCAATTCTTAATTCAGGGTGCATTAAGGGTATGTTCCATGGGTGCAGTTTTTTATTGAGCAAAAAATTCAACAAATTAGGACAAGATACAAAAGCTTGCATTGCTTTGATTGCGACGCTAGAAAAAATAAACCAACCTAAACTTGCATTTGAAGAAATTGTTAGACATGTTTCTACATTACTTTTCTTAAAAGCGTCAAACAATATTCTTGAAGCCTTTTGAAACAAACATTGAGGCGCTTAGAATCAAAGGGCGCGAGCGCTCAAATAATGAAATTTTCGGAGGTGATGGAAAGTATTAGAGAAACATGAGGTATCAAAGAAAGAAAGAACATAAGCCGTAAATTTCTTAAAAGATACAACGGCTCACCGGCAGGACTTGAACCCGCGGAGATTGCGGGTTCAAGTACTGCCGGTGAGCCGTTGTATCTTTTTTGAAAAATTCATGATATTTACGACTTATGTTCTTTCTTTCTTTGATACTTGTTTCTCTAATACTGTCCATCACCTTCGAAAATTTGATTATTTTCAGGTACAAAGATGTACTAACTCGAATTCATAACATTGCATTGATCTCAAATAATGATTCCAAGAGCACGCGCTACAATGTTGTCAAGGTGCTCGATTAAACATCTATTTCTCTTAAATTGGTTTGAAGGGTTCCAAAGATGAGCTCAGTAAAGAAACATTTTGAAAAAAGACGATCAATTTACATACAACCCTGCGTATTCCGTATGACGTTTAAACAGCTGATTTCCACAACATTTCGCTGAGTCAGTTGGCGAAAAGGGAAAAAGTAAGCATTTGAGCGGTCCGAAATGCGATTCGGAAGTATGGAGAGGAAAACAGCGTCATGAACAAAAAAAATCCGGGCGAAAATCGGGTTCGGTGAACAAAACTTTGGACCCAAAAGTCATGCGTGCTTAAGCCAGTGAGAAGACTGCCGCAGTTTTTGATGTGGTTAAAATAGTAGGATCCCATCTTCGCTGATTTTGTCAAACCCAGACAGAGCTCGTAAATTATATGATCAACTGCTGTATGGAAAATCGGTATGCGTTATCATCGACGACGAGACCTATTGCAAGTTCGATAACAAAACGCTTCCTGGTGACCTGTATTACACTGATCGTTATGGCCAAAGTCCAGATCATACCGAATGAGATGTCTCCGCCATATTGTCCTCTAGCAAGACCGATTGAAACTTTTTGGGCCTACACTTTTTTGGGACCCACGTAAAGCAGCTAAATGTTCATCTATATCGTAAATGTGTGGTGAAGTATGTTGTTGAAATACACTGCATACTCGAGTTCAACACTGAGCTGTTGGAAATAAAAATACAGTAATGATAAGTATATTAATTCATTCCAAATCGCAATACTAGGATTAACGAATGGTCGGTTAAGTACTTCTAAGTAGAGCTTTAGCACTTTTTGCGCAAAAAATTTCGAATCGAGCAAATTGATAACGTTGTACGTGAACATGTAGTCAAAAAGCCACAAATATGTTGATTGTATACTGATTGTATACTTGAATGTATACTGGACCTTCAAATATATATCCGCACAGTCTCTATCCTTATTAGTTTCGCTAGTTAAATGACAAGTCGGATTCTGGTGAAGACAATTGCGTAGTTAACACAATTTTGAAGTAATTTTAGTAAGGACCAGTTAAACCTGTCATGTATAACAAAAAGGTAAGCTAACACTTTAATCTAGAGTTTCCACCTTATTTAAAAATAACGGGACATTGCAACAACAACAACAATAATTTTTTTAATTTTATAAGGGACTTTTTTGACATTCGGATCCTTTAAATTGTATCAAAATTATCATCATACAATTTGATGGTTTTCAAATATTCAATAACTTTTTTCACCATTTCATTGTAATCGTCAGCTATTTAGTGCTTCTTGAACAACAAAACAGCCCTGAAAAGGTCACATTTATTACTTCTCACTGCCATCTGGATAATATTTAATTAAAAGCGTTGTACCGTAGTTTTTAGATTTTATCACTGTTCGATTTATTTAATACCTGCCAAATTCTCGCACGGTTTTATCACGGTTATTGTTTCGATTTTGACACGTCTTTTTAGAAATCATTCAGAAAGCATTTTCAGGACCTGAATTTTCTGTGAAAAGCGTAGAGCGTCTTTATTCATGATATTTTTTTTATGAATTATGTTATGTTTAAAATCGTCATTTGGTTTTAAGAAGATTTGAATTATGAATTTTGAATACTCAATAACAAATTCATTTCAATTCAATAACAAATTCAATAAACGACAATAGTATTTTAACGTCGCGCTAATGCTAGTGTTGTTATTTGTGCTTGGTTAGTCGCTCTGAAAAAGTAAACTTTTTTGGTTATGCGAATCATATAAAGATGTTAATGAATTTGAGAGTTTTTGAAAAGAGACAAGTGTCTCTAATTTCTTTTTTGAATTTGTTTACTTGAAAGGGTGATGTGCGCAATTGGTTAGCCTTTAGCATTGTCTGAATAGATCAAAATGAAATTCTTCTAGCTTTTCCTTAAAATATGTTAAAAGGACTAATACTGACAACATTATTAATTATTGATTTAAGACAATAAAAATACATTTTCCACTTTAATTTTTAGTTTTGCCACGGTTTCGCCATATTCACGAAGATTTTTTT
Organism: Uranotaenia lowii; assembly: GCF_029784155.1. Lineage (NCBI taxonomy): Eukaryota > Metazoa > Arthropoda > Insecta > Diptera > Culicidae > Uranotaenia > Uranotaenia lowii. Next base: position 84,387,592 of record NC_073693.1, read on the forward strand.
TACCGTGATAAAATCGAAAAACTGCTGTACTAGAGAGGGCATGTCCGAATATAGAATGTTAAGATTTAGGAAAAATACGATCCGGTCCGGTTAGCCGAAACTTTAAGAAAAAAAAAACAATTTTTGCATGATTTATTCACAATAATTGCAAAACCAAACAAAAAACTTGAGGTGAGGTATTATTTTTATGTTTTTGCGTTCAACGGCAATCTGGCAAGCTTATACAAGACTGATAACAAACTTGCATACTATATCATTGCACAAAACCAAAAAATCAAGTAATTTTTTATCGAAAAATTTCATAAAAAAAGGTGTTAAACCTCTCATATTTCGCAATTTGTTTTTTGCTTTTATAATCTTTCGAAATTTCCATAAAATAGTTGAAATTTTATTCGACGAAAGAAGAAATTGATATTTGTTTAGGCCTTTGGGCCCTTTAGGGTTGAAATAATCTAAAAATTTGTTAATATTTTTTTTGCAATACTTGCGAAAGAAGATCAATAATCAAAACGAAAACATATTTTCTGTTATTATATTTGTACGAAATCATAACTAGTGTGTTAAGAAATATTTCATTAAAATCAACCAAGTTAATTTCCTTTTTTATAAGCTTCATTTTAGTTGCAAAAGTTACTTTATAACTATTTTTATTATTTTCAAAAGAAACTTTTTATACTTCAAAATCATTACAAAAAAAAACTTCATTCATATTTGTTAAAATGCTCAACGAAATTGAAAAGGCTCACAAAATAAATGTTTTTTCGAGGAACTAAGAACTTCAGAGCTGATTTTAACTGATTTGAGAGCGCTGAAATCGAACACGCAATCTGTTTTTCAATAACAGCTCTATTTTTTTCTATAATCGAGGATTTGTTAAAAACAAATAGGAAAAATCTTTTAAAAAATGTAAGTATTTCTGACAAAATTTAAGAATATATCTAATATATTCTAATAAAACAATACTCAAGTCACATGAAGACCGTGGGAAATTTTGTCTTCTGAAGAGAAAAATAAAAGAAGTTTTATTTTGGTTTAGTAAAATATTTTAAATCTAACGGTTTTTGGAAAGAATATTACCTTTCAGTTTTCGCAAAAACAGGACCTATATTGGTATATTTAGACCAGAAACACCATAAATATGCTTTTTTTAGCTGCAAAAGTCCCAAAGCTAAGTATTCCCCTTAATTTAAACTTCTCCATCATTTGAAATTTGCAAAACGTTCATTATTTGTCTAAACATTTGGCTCTTGGATAATGATGAAATTAGCTCATTGATTAAGATTTAGCTGAACTAGAGCGATCCAGATTGTTTTTTTTCCAAATTTTCTCTCTTTTTCGAAATTTTCCAAATTTCGGATTTTTTGCCGAAAAGTTTATCCTCAACTTTATGTATTACAGATATTTGTTTTTTTTTCTAATGGTTTGAGATTTTATTTTTTTATTTTCAAAAAGAATCACTTCAATCGGTTTTCATCCAACTATTTGATTGTTCTTAATTTTTTTTTATTTTCAAGTTATAATCGCTTCGCACATGTATATAAGTTTCCTAACGAAATGTCTAGGAGCGTAAGAGGTATAGGTAAAACGAAGATTACACCATTTTCCAAAAATCGCCCCTGAACTACAACCTTTCCCTTACTAACGCAACCCTTTCCTGAGATACTTGAATATAGATTCGCTGACGTATATACGATTTCTATAGCTGGTGATACTAACTTATCATTGTTTCAGAATTTTTCAAAACAAGGTTTTGAAGAAAACTGGAACAACAAGTTCTATGGTTGATCCTAAAAAGAATCTTACTAACAATACTTCCTTCATTCCTCGTTGAGTACTAGGACGTGGCCGGCGCTGTTATTGATCATTTTCTAAAGGGAGAGCATAAGTATGTTTTTTTTTTCAATCAATCAAATAATAACAATGTCTGAAAGATAATGTTAGCTAAGCATTTCGGATTAAATGATTTTTTAAATGATTTTTTTAAAGAGAGGTTTGATTGTATTTGCTCAAATATCAATATTTTCAATTTTTGGAACGATGTACTAGACTGGCCTACAACTGGCCCACAACAACAAAAATCGTTATATTCCACGCGGCACCCTCTAAATTTGTGCATTTAGGTGATAGTATGACTTTCTGAAAGTTTCAGGTCATTCGGCAGAAGCACGAGCTGGCGCAAAGGACTTGAAATTTGTATGGAAATTGTCGGCAAAATGTATGAAAAATCGACATACTTTCACTCTTGGTGTTCTAAAATATGTTAGCAGTATGCTAGAAAGCTCAGAATTTCAGGAATTGTAGTTCAAACAATGACAAACAAGTTTGTAGAAGATTGTAATGCGATACGAGTTGACTGTGATGAGTTATCCGCAATTTAATGTGTGATTTTTTTTAGCATTTCTGTGATATAACTTGATCGCATCGTCACACAATAAGAATAACAAATAGAAAGTTTGTGACCTTTCTTTCAACTTTTTACAGATATTTGTTATAAAATAAGCAACAACTTTGCCTGGGACACAAAGTTTCTGTCTGTTATTCTCATTGTGTGACAATGTGATCAAGTTAATACTAATAATCCACCTATACACCGTTCACGATATATCGATGAAACGCGAAAAAAAAAATCACACATTCAATTGCAAATAACTCATCACAGTCAACTCGTATCGCGTCATAATCTTCTACAAACTTGTTTGTCATTGTTTGAACTACAATTCCTGAAATTCTGAGCTTTCTAGCATAATTGAAACATATTTTAGGACACAAAGAGTGAAAGAATGTCGATTTTTTCATACATTTTGCTGAAAATCTCCATACAAATTTCAAGTTCTTCGCGCCAGCTCGTGCTTCTTCCAAATGACCTGAAACTTTCAAAAATTCATTTTTTCACTAAAATGCACCAATCTAGGGGGTGCCGCGTTGAAAAAAATGTTGTAAAAATCATTCCATACAAATTTGGGCCAGTCTAATATGTAGATATTACCAAAACTAGAGGGTTGGTTGAGGCACAAATTTAACCATAGAATACAGCTATAATTTGAGATACTACTTCATTGTTTCGTGTTCAGACACTAAAAAAATCTATTTCCTTGAAAAAGTAGATAAAAAGGTTTAAAATGCATAGTAATTTGGCAATGGCACTGGGGCAACATAAGCACCATTTATCGGGACATGATGAGCATTTTCTTCCGTAGAATCTAACAGTGAGTTCAACTCGATGAAGTCAACTCAATTATAGAGCTACAACATGACTTGTTTCATCTGAAGATTTGGCCTATTGGTTAGGCGTCGAAGAGGTAATCAGAAGACTCAAGTTCGATTCCTGATCGAGGTGATTTTTTTTTTAAATTACCATTCATTTTTCACTAAACGGAAAGTCGTAGATCCATCAAAAATACCAAATCGTCAAATGTAAACTAGTCAAGTCATTCGTTTGACTTCATCGAGTTAAATTTGCTGCTAGAATCTACGGCAGAAAATGCTCATCATGCCCCGATCAATGGTGTTCTTTACGCCCCAAGTCAACAAGTTAAAGTAAAAAGGCGTTTTAAAATTGATTATAATGAAAAATCAAAAATTTAATGACGGTGAAAATTGAGAAACAATGTGTACATCATGTTGCAGTGCGTTTATTATAGATCAAGATGATTTAACGATCATAAGAGCTTATTTTTCGATGCTCAAAAATTATTTCAAAAATTTAAATATATTCGTCACTTGAGAACCTAGTTGTTTTTTTAATATTCCTGTAAAGATAAGAAGATTTTATTTTGGTTGAAAAATTAATACTATAAGAACTACAAAACTGCTCATCATGAAAATTTATTAGAGAAAATTCGTACTTTCGTGGAAAAGTGGAGTGCTTTTTATGCCCCGGGTGCTCGTTATGCCCTTATCTCCCCTAGTAGACGAAATCTGAGATTAAGATTCGAATTGAATTCGAAAAACTTCCAAAAACAGTTTGCAAAGCATAAACATCAAAAAAGCTCTCCGTTCAAGCAGTCGCAAATAAGTTGAGAATATCAATTACAACCGTGCATGAAGCTCAAAAACGATCCGGACTATCGACTTATAAGAAAGAAGGGACACCAAATCGCAACGGTAAGAAAAACCTTACGGCAAAACCAAGATTTCAGAAGCTGTATACGACATTTTAGACCAAATTTGATTGCGTGGTAATGGACGACGGAACCTTCGCCAAGGCAGACTTCAGACAGCTTCCTGGTGAAAAGTATTATACAGCAACCGGAAGGGGAAAGGTGGCACTCATTTCAAGCATATTAAACTATCAAAGTTTGACAAGAAAAATCTCGTTTGGCAAGTCATCTGTATAAGTAGCTTTAAAAGTGACATTTTCGTTGCAACCGGGACCGTCAATAAGAAAATTTACGTGAAAGAGTGTCTCCAAAGGCGTTTGCTGCCTTTCCTGAAGAAATTGTCTGTGCTGTTTTGGCCAGATTTGGCATCCTGCCATTATGGAAAAAAGGTCATGAAGGGGTTTGCCGCTAACAACATTCAGGTTGAGCCCAAGGATAAGAACCCTCCCAACACACCAGAACTTCACCAAATCGAAATATATTGGGCGATAGCTGAGCTGAACTTTAAGAAGACTTAAAAAACTGTTAGCAGCAAGAAGCAGTTCAAAGCTAACTGGCGTTCTGCGGCGAAGAAAGAGGATAAAGTATTTGTACAAAATCTGATGGCAGGCGTCAAACGAAAGTCTCGCCAATTTAGACTAAGTCGAACGGAATCTTAACTGAGTATTTTTTCCGTCTTTTACACAGATTGAACTTCAAAAAGAAAGGTACTCTGTTTTTTTTAATAAACAAATAATCGATTTACACGCAATTTGGTTTGACCACTTTTTGATCCGAGCACCCTTTAATTGTGTGATTTTTTTCATATTGAGGGGTTCCATTTTTTAAGTTGCTCTGTATTTGCGTCAAAAGATTAAAAAAAGAAATACTTTCAGATTTTTTGAAAATCAAACATTGAATCAGAATTTGTAATTTTAAATTCTGAATTCGAAGTTCGGTATTGTAAATTCTATAACGTGCAGAAGTTTCAGTACAGAGTTTCAGAGTACAAATCTATCTGTACTCTACACCCATTAGGCAAAAACGATGCACCTATCTCTCCTGCCTAGAGAAGCGAAAAAAACCCAATTCAACGACACCAAAGGAAATCGGAGAGCAAACGTGTCACTTCCTGTTTTGAACTCTATACGTCCTACCAACCTACGTATATTTGGGCTACAATTTCACGGATCGGAATTCGGGGGTTCAAAGGTAAGATTTGGGTTTGCGTCGTTGTTTCCTCACCGTTACAGATAAATTTTAGAGGGCAAGAGGGGTGCGATTTGTCCCTTCGATTTTTTTTTGACAACTAACATTGGGATGCGCTCGCTGACTGCACCAACGACACGGGAGAAAGTGGAAATGAAACACATGTGTGCTGCTGCTTCGTTCCAGATATTATAGAACGCGCGGCAAAAATATGAATTTGTGGGTATGCACCTCATTTTTTGGGCAACACTCAACGATAACTGTTTTTGAAGGTTGGTTCGAAATCGTTCGTCGTGGCAATTTGCTTCTAATTCCGATTTGGAGTAGATTTATTGCTCTAATACGGTTATGCGTGTAACAGGTATTATGATTTACTCATTTTGAGAAAAATCCGGATTAAGAACCATGTGTTTTTATTTGAACAAAAACAATAAAATTTTAAGGTAAAACAAAGCAAAACTAAAAAGGCTGTAAACGTTTATGGACCCAAAAAGCTTAAGAATAAAAGTTCAAAATTTCGAATTGAAAAAAAAAACCTCAAGCTAGTTTTCATTTTTGGCAAATTGTAGTCCAAAAAATCAACAATTCAAATTCAGAATTATAATATTCAAACCTAAACGGATTAGCTTCAAGAAAAAAAAAAGCGGAAACAGTAAAACAGAAAACATGTTCAACAAATTCCTCCGGGAAGGTCGTAAAACTCTCGGGTACAAATGTAAACAGCCCTTATTCTCCGCCATATGGAAGAGTTTTGTCTTCGACAATTTTTTTCCAGATATGATCGCGTTCACGAACCTGCATTGCATGTTCCTTCAAACTTTCTTACAAGGAATCATCTACAAACAACGTTTTCAGCCTATCAGTCAGTCCAGCCAGTCAAAATTCGTCGCAGCGAGGCGCTTTGATCCTGACTTTGAATTTGTTTTATTACAACAACCAGCAACAACAACAATAACGGCACGAATGTCCCGGTGCATCCCGAAATGTATTGGAAAAAGGATAAAGGATGAAGGAATATTCGGGAGAGAAGCCTCGGGGAAGTATGCTCAACATCTGTCTGCCTTTTTGGGACTCAGCCAGCGTTCATCATAGCCGAAAAGCAGGATAATAATAAGAGGAAGCAGGCAAAAAAAAATCTACGAGAATGCAAAGGATCCAGAAATGCAGTCAGTGGTACCCAGACCAGGGATTCATAACCCAGACCGACCATATGAGAATGGGTGTTTATTTGTATGGGTGATTGTAAAATGTGCAGACAATTGCATCCTTGAATGGTGGAGGGGATTTTTTTTCTGCTTGCTAGCTTTCAACAAAAGACAACCGAATGGGATTACAATGACTGTATGTGTGGTGAAAATATATGGGGAAAGTGAGTTCTGACTACACTAACAAATTCGAATGTCGTTACCGATGACCGAGGATCGCTTTTGAGTGGTAAAAGTTCATACACTTCCATTCTGTTTGGGATTGAGTAGAGCAGGGATGAGCAAAGCGCGGCCCGCGAGCCGCATGCGGCCCTCGAGTCATATTTGTGCGGCCCGCGAAGCTTGTCTCAAATTAAATTTATTTCACGATTTTTTTCTACCATAGATTGTTTATTATCATAAAGTAGCAGTCCCTAATGAACCAAATAAAAGATCTATCAATAGCTTGATATATATGCACGTCGATTGTTTGCAGTTGCATTTGGCCCATAATCACCCAGATTCTTGTCTTTTATGAAGGATTTAAACTTTTAATTGAGCTCTTATAAAAACATAAATGCAATATTGGGAAAACGTTATATGGGAGTAGAGTTAAGTCAAATTTATCGTTTCAAACAAAGTTAAAATTGTATGATGAAGTGAAATATTTTGTTCGGAGAAAAAGAAAATTTTATAATAAAGGCTGGGTAAAAGATTATAGATTTTCTTTCAGCATTTAGGGTGCATTTTGGGTATAATCGATCATTCATAACTGATAAACCAATAAACCTACATTAAATCCAAAAGCTGATTTTCAATCAATTTACATCTCTTCATTAAATTAAGGCTTCAGATATTGCCAAGATATTCTTGTATCAGAGGTTCAACGCTTTCAAAAAATTGAATTTTGAAATTTATAGAAGTTCCAAACAATAAAACTACAACTTCTTCTGACATCTTTAGAGAAAGTTATTGAATATTTGAGATTTAAGATGTTAAATCATTCAACAACTTTGCAGAAGACTGTTCATTCAACAGCTGCGAAATAATTTGATTTACGTTTTTTTTTTAATATAAAATGTTCAATTTCGTTTAATTTTTCTTTGAAATGTCGTCGAAATTACCGTTATTTGCAGGTTAAAAAAAAAATTATTCTCTAAACATGTCAAATCGATTTTTTTTAATTTTTTAAACTTTAACAAATCCTTAACCTAATTACAACATATTGAGTATTAAACATAAACATAATAGTAGTAAATAGGTAAAATCTCAACATATATCGAGATATGTCTTAAAATGATTTACAAATACTTTTCTATTATTCCATCTATACTCTCTGATAATTAAAAAAAACATTCAAATAGTTGAAAAATGTTCAAGATTTTTTGATAAAACTTCTCAATTTCGGCTGGTAATCACCTTATGATGAAAAAAAAGTTTAAGTAAGTAGGTACATGAAATCGTTTTATTTATCCTTTTTATGATTTGTTTTTGTCGAAATTAGCCGTTATAAAAAATTACATAAAGCCCTGAAAACTATTTATACCTGAATAATATTTTAATGCGGCCCACCGAAAGATTTTCAAATTAAAAGTGTCCCGTTGCTTCAAAAGGTTGCTCACCCCTGGAGTAGAGAATAGGACGAAAAGAGTGCTTGAACCAATAATTGGCAAATTAAGAGCACTTGGCAATGACAATATCTGTAATAATCTTTTAAATTATCTCACCCAAAAAATGGTTCGCCTCAAACATGATGAAATCATTTAAAAGTTGATTAGAATTTTATGAATCTGACGAGTCTGTTTAATGCAATGGTACTATTTTACCGTTTTCATAAACTTAATTAGTACAGAATGAGATAGTACTTACATTTTCAGTTTAACAGTACGAAATAATGTAACAGATTTAAATAAAAATCACTATCATTATTTCATAGGATACGTATACATGCAAAAGAAAAAAAAAAGGTTTTAAATTGATAGTATAAAATGTTGAAAAATGTCATTATCCAAAAGTTTCATTTCGTTATAGAATTTGAAGATTTTTTTAAAGAAGGTATGAAAGATAAAAACTGTTGACGTGAACGTGTAAAGCTCAAGTGGATTAGATTAAATTTCCTGGATTCGTCATCTGAAACTAATAATCGTTGACATTATTGCAATCAATTTGTATAAAATTATACTTTTTCTCACGGAAAATTGCCTTTTTTGAGCCAAAAATACTAGGAAAAATTGATGAGCTGCAAATATCGCTCCGATCGCAAGATGATAATAAATGTTTCGTTGATGTTGTTGATCTATACATTAGAATTAGTCGATTTGGGGTCATTTTTTGAATTTCTCAAACCCTGGGGTCTTAAAACCTTCATTTTAGGTCAAAACTCATCTATGATTTTTTGCAGAATTTCTAAGTATCTTTTACATGAGTAAATTTGAACTTAAAGGCTTGTATGGGAAAAATGAATATTTTGTTTCTTTTGTGGAATATGGAGAATGGAGAAAATTTTCCGCTGAACAACTTTGTTGAATACCGTAACTACGTATTTAATTAGGCAAGACAAGTTATTAATTTTCAAACAGGGGTATGTGTTTTGGCATTAAAAACCATAAATTTAATTGACATCAGTACTGGATGACTACTTTTCAATTGAATTTATTGTATTCCAATGCCAAAAAACATACCCCTGTTCAACAGTTAATAACTTTTTTGCCTAATAAGATATCAACTTACGGTCTTCGACAAAGTTGTTTAGCGGTAAATTTCCTTTCGAGATTTTATAAATTGGATGCAGAAACAAAAAGGATGTTGATTTTTCATTAAAAAATATTCAATTTTTCCAAACAAACCTAATTGTTAAAATATACTCATGTAAAAATTCTGAAACAAATCATGATGAGTTTTGAACCAAAACAAAACTATTCAGACTCCAGGGTTTGAGAATTTTAAAAATGACCCCACATCGACTCAATCTACTATACATATAAAAACTTTGTACCTAGATATGTACAAGAAAATAGACATTGACCAAGTGAAGGTTTCAGATGACCAAAATATGCTTACAAGCGCTATCATTGTGTAAAACAAGGATTTAGCTATCTAGATAGCTTAGCTGACTACTCATATCCACCTTAAATCATTGAACTTGAAGTGCTTAAATAAAATCATTCATTAAAACTTCAGATAACCTAATTGATTAGACTTTGTTCAATTTACGCTCTTCAAATTCTAAGATTGCAGGCGTGGCTAGGCAGATCAAGTTCTACTTCGCCAATGGTTGTTACCTCTTGATTGATCGAGGCCATTAATTTTGTGTAATGGCCAATAGAATGGTGCTTGGGATTAGCAGAACATTTTCAATGCACAAAACTCATGCTTTCCCTTTGAAAATGATCAATAACGGCGCAGGCCACGTCCTGGTGGTCAATGAGGAATGAAGGAAGGATTATTAGTAGGATACTTTCTGGGATCAATCAACGGCCTTTTGTCCCTATATATTCTAAAGACTAGATTTAAAAAATTCAGAAACAAAGATAAGTCACCCAGACAACCAGAAGTCGTATTTTCTTTTACAGATTACATCGTATAGAATGTTATTCATACTCATTTTCGTATATCTGCACCTACAATGTGCGGTTCATGCATATTCTTTATCGTATTTAAAAGCATTGCATGATTTTATTTCGACAAGAAGAGAGACTCGTAGTTATGTACATATGAACTCGACCTTTGTGTACGACAATTCGCAAAAAATCCGTGAAACGACCGATATACGGTGATCAGCCGTGACTGAGAGATTTTGTCGTGCTATGCATAAAATAATTCGAAATAAAAAACGTATATAACTGCATTGATTCGTAATAATGTGCATGCAATCGTATACCTTTGCAAATTAATTCGCATGTCTGATTTTCGTAAAACGTATTTGCTGGCAATCGTAAAAGAAGACAAAAAAATTCAATAAAATCGTTTATGATAATGGGACATCGATGATTGGAATCGTATTAAAGGAGGCTTCAAAATGCTGATCTATTTTTAGATCATCGATGACGTGTTCTACGATTTAAAAGATTTTAGTTATAGAAATATACGATTTGCTTTTGGTTTAATGCCTTTGAAGCAAATCCCCTTGAATTTATATATTCCAGATAGCGTCGAGGAAGCATCATGAGCTGCAGATCCTATGGTCAGGGGATCAAGTCCAGGTCAGGCAAATAATAAATTTGTACGATATAAACTTGAATTTGGCGGCAAAAAAAGCATTTTTTTTTAAATAATCTTACTATTATTATTTTTGGGAATGAATAAACCAATTGGTTTAAAATACAAAAATGATAATAATCTTATTTTTATTCAACTGACGGAAAGTGAGAGCCTTGCACTCAAGTCGCAAAAGACGACCAAATAAGTCGTCAAACTTTCCATATTGTTACGAAAAATGTCGTATATTACAACCTCAATCATCTATATGATGATGTAAATTGTCATAGTATATTCCAAAAAGAATCAGGGTAGTCGTAAATGATGCGCATGACAAGTCGTGCAAATCGTAATTTAATACAATCCAAATCAAGAATATGTTTGCTAATGTACCTATATGGCCTCCAAAATGATACGTATATACTGGTTTTGCTACATTATATACGATATGTTTACACGTATATTTGCACGTATATTTGCGTTGCGAATTCGAAATACCCACCAAATGGTTGTCTGGGCAATATCACCAACTATAGAAACCGTCAATACGTCATCGAATCTATATACAATTATCCAAGGAAAGGATTTTGCATGGGTTTTGCATGGGAAAGGTTTTAAATCAGGATCCATGTTGGTAAACGGTGCGATCGTGTTTTCCTAAACTTTCTATGCTTCAAGATATTTCTTAAGGAAACTTCTATTTCTATCTATATGGCAGTGATTAAAATATCTGAAGCTGTCTGAAAGGCAAAAAAAGCATTTTTTTTTTCCTTTAATTTTCTTCAAACTAGCTTTTCTTCTTTGGTTAAATTTTAAAACAAGTTGTCAGTTGTGATAATTGATAAAGGTCGTGTTTGGAAATTCTTCAATGCGAATCTACTCTTTGCCTCATATGAATTATGATATTACGGATAAGTAAATTTATGGTGTTCCCTAACATACCTTTCAATTTTTCAATAAAACTTCGTCTGTTAGTGTAAACATTCGAAAAGAACTACCTTTGGGGTACAAATTCACTAAACATGAAAAGAGAGAAGTCGTTTAATTATTTCACATTTGATATATAAATAATAATATTCTTTCAAAAATAACCTTAGAAATAAAATGATTTGATAGTACAAGGAATAATAATAAAAAAAATTATTTTAATTTTCAAAACGTCGAAACCAGCCGAAATAAACAAACAAAGGAATATTTTAAGAAGGTAGTGCCAAGGCAGCCCTATTCTAGTATCTATACAGGTTGTGTCGTCACAATCACGAAAAATCTGTTAATTGGCTAGAAAATTTGCCTTTTTCGTTGATAATTCGAATAATTTGCTGGAAATGTTCCACTTTCAAAACATGTTATGCTAGAGGGATTCTAGCTCTTCAACATCGGTACAAAAAAAAGTTAAATTTTCGAGTAATTTTTATATAAAATAGACCATACTAGTTCGAAAAAATGGTGGAATCAAATTTGCAAAACTTTAAAATTATTTCAAAGTCTTCCATGAAAATGTTCGAGTCAGTACAAAACCACAATCATGTATTGGCATTTTAGTAAATCGAGTTAAGAATGTTAATTGTTCTACATAAGAATTGAATATGATAAACCGGTCGGATAAAAATCATGACAAGTTGAACACTCATTCATTAATCAGATCAGAAAAAACCTAATGCAATCTTCAAAAGACCAAAAAAAATTTCATAACATAGTGAAATACAGGCCTTACAAAAAAAACCGAAATGAAATTGGAATTCATTTCCGTTCCAAAACGTGTTTTTCTATGAAATTTCTGCTATTCTCATATAAATTTTCGATACATTCGTTTTTGTGAGGTCACAAAAAAAATCCAAGAATGCTCTAGACACAACCTTATTAAAATATGTCTTGTAAATAAACGTCAAATCATTTGTAACGCCCTTTTTGAGATAAAAATTTTAATATTTTGACGAATGTTTTCTCATTTTGATTTTCTTGTTAATTGCATTCTCCCGAATGGGAACTTTAAAGCGTGGTAGCAGTAAAATTGCGACCTACAAATCTGTGAAATGATGAGCTTTTGAAGCATGAAATTTTGCAAATCTAGCGCGTGCATTTAAAGAAAGCTGCTCGATGTATGCTGTTAGCAATTATATATGTAAACTATTTTCATACCTTCAGCGCTGGAATATTTCGAATTAACAATAGACATATTTCATACTGAAAAATCAAGTAAGTTCAGAAAAAAAAAATTGGAACATTTTCTATTAATCTCAATTAATATAGGTACTTAGAAGAACCCCTTTAAACACATATACAATCCCCGAAATGAAAAACAGATACTTATCTTAAAGGTCCGAACTCCTCAAATCTCAAACCTCTGATAGTCGCTAATAAATTCGGTATTAAATATTACATTTTCGTTGATTGATTTCAACAGATTCTTTATTAAAAATATCTCCACATCCGTTCGAGCTTTCACAGATGGATCCGACAAAAACAGTGGTCCAAATCCCAGAAAAGCTGGCAGAAAGTCGATTTTTAAAGCGCTCATAATTATCTATTCAAATATTTCATCGTGTTCCGGCATTTTCAAGCTAAATGAAACCATGAAAATTATAGTCTTAAGTTTACCCGTTTCGGAGTTCTCAAAGAAATGCTAAGAAAAGATTGAATATTTTTTGAAAAATTCGCAAAGATTTGCTTACATTGAAAAACGAATAGATATTCAAATCGCGAATATATATTGCTTTGCAATTATTTTTTCTATTTTTGTTGGGCATATTCTACACTTTATCTAATAAAAATTTGTGATTTAGAATAAAGTTGAAATTTGTTATATGGAATTTAGTTGCAAAAAACGATAAATATTTTGAATTTTATAACTTCAACTAGAGATTTAAAAAAAACTCCACATAACTCCACTCTAATTTTACGTTGGATAGATTCCCACATTTCTGGGCTACAAAATATGTAAAATTGGGCTGCCTTTTTTTTGCCATTTTTGGAGAACGACGTCAAAGAGTTGAACCACTTTTTTCATCAAATTTGACTTCTAAGCCAATAACCTCCCGGATCGCGAACTATATTGATATTTAATTGGATCTCTAGGTTGATTTTTCTCAAAAATCCATTCATAAAACATCCTTTTCATATTTTGAAGCACTATCTGTATGAATTTCTGAGACATTTTTACTATTAGGAAAACTCCCAAAACATAATTAAATTACGGTTTCTCAAATATTCTTCTAAATATTTTTCACATCATAGAACCTTTTTTGCTGTTCAATATTCATGAGAACCAACTGAAACTTTAAAAATTGTTAGAAACTTTTATGGTATTATTTTAAAAATATGAAATATGAAATAAATTTAAAAATAAATATTAAATGTTAAATTAAAAAATTCAGAAAATATGAAGCAAAAAGTTTGTATTTCTCGTTTAAAATGTAAATTAAATGTTATGTGTTAAAACAATCATTGATATAATAATTGTTGAACAATTCTCATCTATCATAAATTTCTATATTGACTCGTTAATGAATGAAAAATTAAAAAAGTGGTCGGTACTAGAGCGTTGTCAGGTCAATCTGTATTGATTCAATTTCATATGTATTGTAATTTTGAGATAATTTTTGATTCAATTAACCTTTCTAGGATGTGATAGATTTTGCAGCAATCTGTTGGAAAATTTTAATACAAGAATTTACTTACTGAGATATTAAAATAAATTAAATTTTTACATAAATTTAAATTTCTTACAATAACAAAAGAAATTTAAAAGAAAATATTAAAATAATATGTTGTTTTTTGTGAATTTATGATTATTAAACAATTTTGAAAGGTTTCAGAGCACAAATTGTTGAATGCAGACTTTTTGCCAGCTTTTTTGAGAATTGGACCACTGTGCGGCGTATCTTTCTGTTCTCCAAACGGTACGATTCTTCTCTAACTATCCGGTAACTACTTTCTGAAAAAAAAATCGACAATTTCACCACTTAAACTGATTAAAAAAACTAAATTTTCACTAGCGAGTTGCCACCAAGTCAACGCTTGCTTCCTACCCTTCCAAAAAGGTATAGTTTATAAAAACCGATTTAGTCGAATTGTTTTTATATCCAAAATGGTAGTCTGGGTTTCAATGACCCTGGTATCCCTATTCAAAAATCTAAAAATTAAAAAATGTAGAGCTTCTCATTTTAGGAAGAGTCAGAAAATTAGGAAGTAAGGTTAAATCCTAAACCAAGATAAACATTTCACCAAAAGAGCGAACGACGATTGAAGCTATATCAAACAGTTAAATATGCAACAAGACTACTTTTCGCCACATGTTTTGGTAGGAAAAACGGGCCTTATCAAACCAAATTTCGTAACGAAAAACAAAAGATATTGAAGTTAAAAGTTTGCATTCAAATTTCAAGCAACAGCTAAAGTACTGTATGCGATGCGTACATCAGCTGCGAAATAAAATATTTTATATATCCAAGCTATCTTACTTATTTTGGGATTCGATGGTTGATATTACATACATCTGAATGATGCTGTCTTAAATGACCACTAAAATCAAACAAAAAAATCCAAAATATAAAAGTAACTAATCAGAATCGAAAACTTACGTACGATTTATTTTTAAAAACGATAATTACATAAATAACATTATTATAACATTCGTACTAACATCCTTATTCTTTAAAAAAAATTAGGGCTTAGTATTAGAGCTTCTGATAAATTAATATTAACAAAAGAATTAAAGTTTTAATTAGGATCGTTTTAGCACATTATATAGAGAGAGGTTTTCTTTGGAATTGAAACTATGGGCGCTGAAATCGTTCCTCGACCTGCCAGAAGGCTTCATGCCAAATTTTAGTCCATTTGGTTAAATCTTAGCTCAACGAGGCTCAAGTTTGTTATGGAATTTGTTCTAGTGGAAATGAACTTTTTTGACGACTCGAACATTTATGCACATGCATCAATTGATAGAACTATTTATGATAATGAATCAACATAGGAAACGCTTCTTGAAGTTCAAACAATTCCTTTTTCGATCAATTTGAATAATGGTTGTAATCCTATTTTTAATGATCTCATTATAACCCATCTTCCATCTGGATTAAGCCCTCTATCAATGTCCAAATCATCAACCTGGAATAAAAGGATCATTGCCAGCTGCCTGCACTTTGTCCCGAGAATCCGAGAATCAACCATCAAAATGCATCCCATATCAAAACTAACATTCGACGAATGTAATCCAGAGGGTCCCATCAATCAGCGGCCGTGCAGTGCAATAATTGGTAAACCCTCGGGGGGCATCCAAATTTGCAATCTGCACATTTGCCAATGTGCAACAATCAAGGATCGAGCAAGCAAGCAAAACAGCTGCGATTTTTCTACCATACAACAGCCGAAATCCTCAGCTGTTGCGTTTTCGGAACCCAAGTCCAGCCAGGATCATCTTAAGGGCTTCTAAGGAAATGATATGGAAACGAACCAAACCATCGAAGGAGGAGAAGGTGGTTGATTTTCCTCCATTTTTTCGAAATACTCACGCATACGCTAGGGTAGGGAGCAGAGGTAGAGCAGTGTATTAATATCCTCGATCGAAAATCAACATCTCGAAATGAGCCCGAAGGACAACGGATGGAATGAATAAAAAAAAGGAAGCGGGAACACGCGCCATCGTCAGCCACCTTTCAGCCAGTTAGTCCAGCTTGGCTCGAGA
Organism: Uranotaenia lowii; assembly: GCF_029784155.1. Lineage (NCBI taxonomy): Eukaryota > Metazoa > Arthropoda > Insecta > Diptera > Culicidae > Uranotaenia > Uranotaenia lowii. Next base: position 84,403,944 of record NC_073693.1, read on the forward strand.
AAGAGAAACGGCACGAGTCAAATTTTAACATACCATTGGTTGGATCAGCCATTCAGAGATGGGACAAGTCGAATTCAATTTTCAAGATGATAGTGAACATCACTTCTGAAATTTAAATTTAAATTTAAAAACTGAAACACCTGTTTTGCAGGACAGGACAGTTTTGCAGGACATGTTTGCAAAAAATGAAGCTTAAAAATAGTCAAAACCAAAAATCAGAAACCAACTTCATTTCAAGCTTAATTGAATTTACTGGATGATTCGATGATTTTTCCATACAAAATTGAAACACGTTGCGCTAACTCAGGAATCAACCAAAACATCTCAAATTTTACATTGATGCTTGATGACCGAAAAGGCATCGAAAAAACATATGAGAGCAAAAAGTCATTTTTTAAAGTGTTATGCATGTTTTTGTGTGCAGGAGAGGATTGAAGTTTTCTTTTTCAATTTTTCCTGGGATTTCAGGAATTTCCGGGAGAATGTTTCGATTCCACGTCCACTAAAATGGCCGGGAAACGAACACTCTACTGAAACAGGTTATATGGTTCTGTTGCAATTTAACTACGCTCGCGGCATTTCCATTTTTTTTTTTTCAATTCTTGCGCGAGTGATGCAAAAGCTATTTCCCGCGTGCTCTTTCATTACTTTGAATAAAAAAAAAGTACAAAACTAACACAAACTAGCTGCTATTTCATTACAAAAAGTACATAAACTAACACAAACTAGCTGCTATTTCTTCCGGTTAGAATATTTGTTGTCTAGACAACATATTCTTGACGTGAAATAAAAATTTTAAAGTTGTTTTATTAACTTTCACAGCAATTTGCTCAGGACATCTAAAATTATTCAAACAACACAGTGGGCCCTAAGGAGTGCTTGGCAAAAACCCCTTTTTTGAAATTGCCAATAATTGTTATAAATTTATACTTTCCAGAAATTAGTAAAAATAATTAAAAATCGTTTGTTACTCAAACTTTATAGGTAGGGGAAGTTGGCGTTGAATAATACTGCGAATTATAAAAAAAAAACCCAAAATGTTTTTTCAACACCCTCTTAAAAATATTCTGAGGAGATTTTTTTTTGTAGGGACGTTTATAAAATTTTGTTCTATTGGGTTGATGAATTGAAATTTCAGTAGATTTTGATTTTCCATTTCAGAAGAAAACTGATAAAAAATCACGCTTTTTCAAATGAACCAAATTATGTTTGATTTGTTAAAATCCGATCATCCGGAGGATCAAGACAGCTTTCTGAGCATATTTCCCCTATAATTTTTTTTGACATGAATTCACTCATTCACTCTGATGTAACTCAACTGGATTTTAACCAATTTCAATAAAGTTTAGTGTTCCAGAATCGTTTCGTCATTTTCAAAGGAGATCTTCATCCTTTTTCTTAGGAAATGTAAAAGTTTCCTCGAAAAATTAAAAAGTTTCCTCGTAAAATTAAAAAGTTTCCTTTTTTGAGACGTGAATTCACTCATCTGCGACTGTTTTGATCGCTTGTTTAAGAAACTCCATTTAAATAAACAAATTCTCTTTTCCTAAACAATGAAGCAATATATCTTGGCAGGTCTTTGCTTCAAAACGTATTATGTAAATTGGGGAAAAATCAATCCATATATTACAAATATAAGTAATGATTTTGTAACAGTTGTAAAAATTTATCCATAAAAAAATTTGATATTTAAAACAATAAAAAAATGTATTTTTTTTCTTTTATCTGTTGGTTTTTTGTTGGTTTTTTTTCAACCGTGGTTGAAAAAAAGAAATTCCTAAAAGCGCACTTCATGCTTTATTAACCCTGATCCGTCCCTGAATTGTTCACCGGTTACAGTCCCTGGAGTGTCAATTTGACACTCCTGACTAAAACCAATATATCTCACTTGTTTCTCAACCGATTTTTACATGTATAGATTTGGCACCCTCATAATGTAACTCAAATATGTTTCTAAGACATTATTCACCTACAACACTTCAGTTTTCTGATTATTTGAAGTCTAAGAAAAAAGTCCGATAAAAACATGCTTTTGAAAAAATACTTTAGATCATTACATTACGAGGCTTCAGAAATTATATATTTTTTACAATCGATTGAGAAACAAGAGAGATGTAGCGGTTTTAAGCGAGGAGTGTCAAATTGATACTCAATGTCTGATTAGAGAGTTTTTTTTCTGAGCTTTCAGGGTGCGTCCATAAAAAAGTAATGATGCAAAATGAAAGATTTTAGGAATTCATTGGGGGGTCCCGAAAAAAATGTTTTATTTAGATGTACCCGCATAAAGTTACAAGCGGCCAAACTTCCAATAGTGTCATATTGACACTCAACAGCGGATTATTGTTAAGAAAACATCAAAATTAATGTTTAACCCTTTAATGCATAGTGTTGTTTTAAAACAACACTAATTAAATCAAATTTATCTCTTAAACGCAATGATATTCACGAAACATTCCTTCACTAAAGTTTTGCTTAAAATTACAGGAAATCAGCTCAAGATATTGTTGAAACTGATTTTCCAATCATATGTGAGTTATTTGAGAAGGTATGCATAAAAGTTGACTTTTTTCACTGTTTCAAAACAACATTATGCAATAAAGGGTTAAAAACCAAAAACTGTTTTTAATTATGACTGGTTGCAATGCCTGATATCAAAATAGTACAAATATTTGGGTTGGCATTGATCCAATTGGATTATTCAAGGTATTTGAGACTTTTATGTCCAGGCCGATTAAAAATTTGTAAATCTTTAAGTTCCTTTGTATCTTTCACATGTTTGCAGCTCATGGACTGACCCAAGCTTCTGGTATCTGATCACTTTTGACATATCCGGTAAAAATATTCCTAAGATTTTGAATAGGGTTCAGAGCAAGATTGTGAACTGGCCACTCTGGAAAATGTTCTTTCTTTTATAAAACCCTTCCATTTTTTCTTGGTGACATGAATCATGGTATTATTTAGCAGAAAAATAAAGTTAAAATTCATAACATCCTCCGTCAATGGGACACTGTCTAGCAGTTTTGTGTAGTTATTTTGATTCATTTTATGCGAAATAATGACATACAATGACTCTTATCATAAGACTATCATAAGACCCCTCAGAAGTTTCAGTTCTCTTCTGATTCTGACCACCGAAAATAAACTCCTTTTCATTGGAAAACGACACATCTATATATACAAAAATTCTGTCTGTCTGTCTGTCTGTCTGTCTGTCTGTTCCCTATAGACTCGGAAACTACTGAACCGATTTGCGTGAAACATGGCAAATGGGGGTATTGGAGGCAGGGAAAGGTTCCTATTATGGTTTGAGACCCCTCCCTCTCTCACGAAGGGATGGAGGGGCCTCCCAAACAAAAGACAATTTTTTGCATAATTTGAGAACCAATCAAGCAAATGGTATCGAATTTAGCATGGAGTGGTATTTGGGACCGAGAAATATTTCTATGAATATAAGGTACCCCTCTCTCCTCTCAGTGGGGTGATAGGAAGGGGGGGGGGGGGGTTTCCTTACAATTTTTCAAATAACTCGAAAACTAATCAAGATATTGGAACCAAATTTGGCATGGGAAGTTATTTGGATAAGAAAAATATTTCAATGATTATTTGAGGTTCCTCCCTTTTTCCAGTAGAAAAGGAGGAGGGCTCTTTTTATATTTTTTTACATAACTTAAAAACTAATAACGCAAATGGAACCAAATTTGCCATGAGAGGATTTTTGGATACGAAAAATAGTTATATGATTATTTGAGAACCCTCCCTCTTTCCAGTAGGAAGATATAAAGGGGGGAGGGGTCCTCTTATAATTTTTTACATAACTCAAAAACTAATAAAGCAAATGGAACCAAATTTGGCATAAGAGGGTATACTTAAAATGGATACTTAAAATGTTTCTATGATTATTTGAGTCCCCTCCCTCTCTCCAGTAGAAATAAATAAAGGGGGAAGGGGACCTTTTTTTAGAATGTTTTGAATAACTAGCGAACTAATTAAGCAAATGGAACCAAATTTGGCATAGAAGGGTATTTGGGAACGAGACATGTTCTAATGATTGTTTGAGACCTCTTCCTTCTTTTAGTGGAGAAAAAGGAAAGAGGGAAGGGTGTTTCATACAATTTTTACTGCATAACTTGAGAACTACAACAGCAAATGGAACCGAATTTGACATGGAATGGTATTCGGGTACGAGAAATGCTTCTATAATATATTTGGAATACTTCACTCTTTCAAATAGATGAATGAAAATTGGAAGGAGGGGTCTACTTTAAAAAAAATCGGTATAACTGGGATCTGTTCGAGCAAACTAATATTTGGAGGAACCATATTTGGCATGTAAGGGTGTTTTGATACGAGAAATGTTTCTATGATAAATTGAAGCCCCACCTATTTTCAGCGGAAAGATATAGATAAAGGGGGAAAAGGGGGGCTTCCATACAAACGCATTTCTGCATAACTCGAGAGTTATTCGAGCAAATAAAACCCAATTGGGCATCAAAAAGTATTTGAGTACGAAAAATACTTCTATGAATATTAAGTTCTCACCCCTTCATTCAATGGGGAGGACGGAAGGGGGGATTTTTTTTATACAAAATCCGAGAAATGGACAAAACTTAGCATGGAAAATCATTTTGGTATGATTTTTTGATTATTTGACACACCATCCTCCTTCCAATGAGTAGGTACATAGGAGGAGGAAGGGGGGTCCATGTGGCATGGAAAGGTATTTGGGTACGAGATATATTTCTACGATTGTTATAGACCCTTACGCTTTTCAGTGTAGAGAGAGGGGGCTCCATATAAATTTTGTTGTGAAGCTTCAAAACTTATCAACCAATGAAACTATAGTTGATATAAGAGGATTTTTGGGTACGAAAAAAATGGATATGATTATTAAAGATCACGACCTCCATTCAGGGGGTGATGGGAAGGACAGCGGGGGCTTTCTTATCAGTTTCTTAGCATAAATTCAGAACATATCAAGCAAAAATAACCAAGTTAGATTGTTTGCGTATGATCAACTTGAGACCCTCTTAGCTCAGGGCCAAGCTTAAAGAAGCAGATTAAAATTATCAGATCTCAGATCAGAAATTATCACAAATTTATAGATCAAGATTCAAAAAATAAGTTTCAGTCACCTTTGTATTGCAATTCAAAACTCCAGCTGCAGCTCTCATGTTATAGCGGTTGCTTTTGAATTATGTTATAATTTGATTTAAAATAATGCCAACAAAACAATATTTGAATAATTTCTGAAAATACCATTTGGTTTTGAAAGGTGTAGCAAAGCACACCAGGTCAGCTAGTAATCTATATTTATCTTCAAATTTGTCATGATTTTCGAAAAGATCCCGAGGCAGAGCAGAATTGCAACTTCTGAGGTAGCCTCACGGTATAGATAGGATTTCTGCGAAAAGACTAAATTCAAATAACAATCAAATATTCAAAATAACTACAGAGAATTGCTAGACAGTGTACTGAATCCATTTACGGAGGATGTTATGGATTTTAACTTTATTTTTCAGCTGAACAATGCCATGATGTCTCCATTAAAAATTTGGAAGAGTTTTCAAAGAGACAAAAAAATCCGAAGTGGTCAGGCCAGGTCATAATCTAGTTCTAAATCCTATTTTAAATTTTAGGAATATTTTGTCAAATTTGTCTACTAAAGTGATTATCAGAAGCTTGGGTCAGTCCATGAGCTGCAAAGATGTGAGAGATACGAGGGAACTTAAATATTTTCAATTTTTTGAGTCGACTGGAACATGAAGTCTCAAACATAATCCGAACGACACATTCTGAGTTCATAAGTTCTAGTAAAATAATTTTCTTATACTTAAAAAAAATTGACAAGCAAAATATACTTGACGCTATATCAAATGACCAATAAATTTCTGAGGCTGAATTACTAATTTTGTCAACAGGAACGGGTTGAGAATGTTGAACTTATTTTCCCCTTTTGAGAAGGTATAGCGGCAAATTGTTCAAAATAAAATAGTTACTCTTTTTAATTCTTTGAAACATTTATGAAATATTAACACATTGAGGGCTGCAAACAAATCTTACCCAAGAAAAACTAAAATTCGGCATACTACAACTTAGAATATACTGAACCAAATTCTGCAAATTTACCTACCTTAGAGTTACTCAAAGTGCTGTGTTTAATTTGGCGGAATAAAGTTTAGGCATTATATTTATAACATCATTTTGGTTATGCTTGTTAGTGTAGCATACTCATGGCAAGCTTAAAATTTAAATTCTCGTATTTAAAAACGAACACAAACACACGGATCTCAATGAAAATTGATGTTTCCTCGAAGAGTTTGCTTTGTACTGAACTCCCGCTTAGAGTCTAAGCGAATAACTTTCGAGGATATGATGGCGAGCATCTTAGAAATGATAAAACCACCAGCCCACAGAAAGTGTACTATGTAGATATGCCTTAACCGGGATTCGATCTCATGACCGCTAATTTAGAAGACCTGAACGCTATCCTCTAGACCACGGTCGGCGTCGGTATTAGGCTGCAATGTACTAAGTTAAAATTAAAAATACATGCATTTAAAAAAAAAAAACAAGACAATATGCAAAATTGATTTTTTTCGAATCGACACCACCTCATCTTGCCAGTGCAAACCAAACCAAACCCAGTCCAGCTGAACATCTGATGCTCCTTGCACGATGATTGTCCTTCCAAGGCACCGGGTGTAAATCTACTCAACGACTGCAACCAGGACGCTCAGGCACACACACACACACACACACAAGATTGACTCCTTCTCCTTCTCCCACATCCATCAGAAGGAAGGAAGCTCAACAGGTCTGGTCTGGGCCAACATCCGAAAAAGAAGGGCAAAAATCAACCTTTGTGCTACTTCAGGTCACGCGAGAACTGTACTAGGTTTAATGTGGGATTTCTAGCCAGATGAAAACTCCAACAAAATGCCATCCAATCCACACAGCAGAAACACGTCTCTCGATCCGAGGATCTGCTGCTGCTAGCCAGCCGTCTGGTGCACCACCGGATTCTCTCTCTTTTCCTTCCACAAATTTAGGACGAACAGGGCGCTACAATTCTGAAAGCCAAACAGAGCATCGTCTGAGACAACCAGCCAACCAGGGTCGATCTTGTGGTGTTTTTTTCTCTGTTCGTTTTTTTTTTTTGACAGCCGACAGGTGCTAATTTTGAGTGTGCTGTTTGCCATCATCAGCCCTACAACAATTCGTACCCGATGCTGCTGGCTGCTGATCCAAAAGGAAACCATTCAGCAGGACAGTTAAGCTGTTCACGGTTTCGATTTCTTTGGGAGTGAAGCAGCGCAGCAATCAATCTATCCGATGGCTTATGAATGCCAACAGCTGAGGTGTAGTTAGAGCTATTTTTGCGAAAAGAGTGCTAGATAAGCTTTATCCTATTGAGATAAATAAAAAAAACATATCAATATGCACATAAAACTTATTACGTTACTTTGAAAAGAGTCAGGCTTTTTGATAAACCATCTTTCGAAAATAATGTATCGAATATTTTAAATTCATCAACAAGCCTGATGCTCATTGAATCAGCTTCAAAACTTAGCAGAAATTCTAGGAAAACGCAGTATTCCAGCAGTAAATACAATGTTTTACGAATTAAAAAAAAATGAAACCTATCTGTGAAATAAAAAAAATCTGTATACATAATAAAGGACTTCTGTCAGTTTGTCTGTCTGTCTATTCCTTATAGATTCGGAAACTTCTGAACCGATTTACATGAAATTTAGCAGTTGGGTGCTGTTGAGGCCTGTGAAGGTTCCTATTATAGTTTGAAACCCCTACCTTTCACTGGAAGGGGGTGGGGGTTTCTCAAATAAAAAACAAATGTTTGCAGTTCGAAAACTGATCAATCAAATTAAACCAAATTTGGCATGAATACCCTCCAAGTACAAGGAATGTTTCTTTGAATAATTGAACTCATTCCTCCTTCCAGTGAGGAGATAGGAAGGAGAAAGGGGGGCTACATTATAATTTTCTACATAACTCGAGAAATAATCAAGCTAATGGAACCACATTTGGCATGTGAAGGTATTTGAATACGTGAAATGTTTCAATGATAATTTCAGACCCTCCAGACGTCTTCCAGTGGGGATATAGGAAGGGAGGATGGGGGTTATACCTTTTTAATTGCATAACTTAACATTCGAGTAAATGGAACCAAATTCGGCTTTGACGGGTATTTGGGTACGAGATACGGGTCTATGAATATTTGGAGATAGAAAGGGGGGAAGGAACTCTCATAAAATTTTCAGCATAATTGGAAAACTTAATAAGCAGATGGAACCAAATTTGGCGAGGGGAGGTATTTGAATACGAGAAATGATTCTATGATATTTTTAAAAACCTCCCGTTCGTCCATTGAAGAAATTTTAAGATGCTCACATACAATTTTTTACATCACTCTAGAATATTTGGTATTTGGATACTAGAAATGAAAATATGCTGATTTGAGACTCCTTTCTTCTATAATTAGGGAAAAGGTTAGGGAAAAGAGGAGCTTCCATAAAAAAGGTTTTGCATATGATAAGAACTTGGAAAAAAATGGAACACAATATGACATAAAAACAATCATACAATCGAGCAAATGGAACAGAATTTGGCATGGGGTGTATTTGAGTATATGGAATGTTTCTATTTATCATTGGAGGGGCTCCTGAGGCGATGTCCGCGAGTTCGAGCCCAAGAGTAAATATCGAACACAGTTGTACCGGATGAGTTTCTCAATGACTGTCCGCCAACGGTAACGTTGATATGAAGTCGTGAATGCCATAAAGATGGTAAAACGACTATAATCGAAACAAAAAAAAATTGGAGGGGCTCCCATATTAACTTAATACCATAAATCGAGAACTCATAAAGCAAACGAAACCAAATTTGGCATTAGAGGATATTTGAGCTCAAGAAATGTTTCTCCGGTGGTTTAAGACCCCTCCCTCCATTCTGTGGGACGATAAAAAGTGAGAAGGGGGTCACTCATACATTTATTTAATATTTCGATAACTAATCGAGTAAATGGAACCAAATTTTCATGGGAGCATATTTGCGTACAACAAATGTGTCTTTGATGGTTTGAGACCCCCTTCTTCTGCCAGAGGAGAAATATGAAGTGGATAGATGGTCACACCTTTTTTTATAACTTCAGAACTTATCGAGAATGGAACCATATATAGTATATAGGAAAGGGGGGGGGGGGGTCACTCTTACAATTTTAAAAATAACTCGAGAACGAATAGGTGAAATGGAGTGTAAGAAATGTTTCTCTGATTGTTCGTTACCCCTCGTTACCCTTACAGTAAACAAATAGAAAGAACAATGAGATGACCATTGATTTTTTTTTGATAATGCGAGAACTTATCGAGAAAATGGAACCTAATGTGACACGGAAGCAAATTTATATAAAAGACATGTTTTTCTGATGATTGAGACCCCTTATTTTTTTTTTACTTATTCGATAACTTATCGAGAAAATGAAACCAAATTGGGCATGGTAGGGTAAATAGAGCCAAGACGTTCTTTTGTTACGAAAAATGTTTCTATGATAGTTCAAGACCATATCTATATTGAAAAGGGCCATATATTAAGAAAAAATGTATTCTTTATGAAGTAAAGAAAACCAGAGTCATAAAAAGGATTAAAACAATATTATAAAAAAAAACAATTTTCACAAAATTTCAAAAATAGAAAAAAGGAGCATTTTTATTTTAAATGAACATCTTAATGATTTTGGAATTTATTTTTAAATGTTGTGCAAATAAATGACAAGGTAAATAACTATATTCATTAATTTTTAGAAGGTCAGCTAGTGAACAAATAAAGACGATAAAAAATCAAAAATCTAGAAGCACTTTAGCAGGGCTGGTAGCGGTTTGACAATGAAATAGTAGGGACTTTAGTGACCAAAATTTGAAAAAAAGTGACCAAATAGTGACTTTGAGGACCGAAAAAAGTGACCAAATAGTGACTATGTAGAACGAAAAAATAACTTTGAAGTACAAAAAATGTGACCAGTCAGGCCCGTGCGATGGACCCTTCCGGGGGGGTTTTCAAAATTCAAATTTAGATAAAATTAATAACAATACCAAAAATAAACAATTGAAAAGGAAAGGGTTTTCTTAAACCATATGTCACTCATGTTCAACACAAAAACTAAAAAAATGACTGATAAAAAAAATTTGGAAATTTAAAATAAAAAAATTTCTGAATTCTAAAATAAATGTCAAATCTTGTACAAAACTTAGCATGAATAGATGTTAGGAAAATCATAATAATTGTTAATTTTGGAATTTCTTTTCCTCATTTTTGGAATTCTTTTCCTCATTTTTAACTGGAAGTTTAGTGAGAAATTCCGCTGTAGTTTTTAATTTGAACAAAAAATATTTAATTACGATTTAAAATGTAAATTACCGATTACTGAATAAGAAATGAATTTTGAACAGAATTTATTCAATGTTTGATGTTTTAATTTAATTTGATAAAAAGAAGAATATATTTATAATTATTTTAAAAGTGCCAGTTATAGAAGCCAGACATAAAACCTTTAATAAAGTAAAATCCTCCATATTCAACTACACTGACAAAGAAATGTTAGAAAATGAGTAATTATGTGAATGATAAAAACTGATAAAAAATAAAAAATAATGATTTCAAAACTTTTGTTATTAATATTCAAAGCACAAATCAAATACAAAGTTAGTTAACACTGCGTATTAAAATTTATTTTTAAAGTTGCTACTTAGAACAATTTTTCAAACTTTTTAGATAATTTTAAAAATCATGATCGATCCAAAAAACATGATTTCATATAAAAAATATTAATAAGAAGTGTTTAAATTTTTAATCGCAGGTTTTTAAGCTTTTAATTACAAGCTCTGAGTATTTTGTTTCTTTTGATTAAAATATTGGGTCCTGAAAGAACAGAAGGTTGAAATTATGTTTTATTATTAAAAATTTGGAGTTAAAGGTATATGGTTGAAGAACACGAAAATTCAGAATTTAAAAACAAGGAAACAATTGTTAAAAATATGTCTTAAAAATTTAAAAAGTTTGATTGAAAAAAATCCGGCAAGTTGATTAGAAAATTGAAAAAAAAAAGTACAATAAAATTCGGTAAATTTATTTGAAAATTGAAAAAACAATATGAAAAAAAAAATATCAGTTTTTAAAAACATTCCAGGAAGAGTTTTTTCAATAAACATGTTTCACCATAACCATTTTGGTGCTTATTTTTTTAATTATTGATTTGGTAAATAGTGTCCTCAACTAGAAATTTCGTCAAATTCGGCCGAACACATTTAGTTTTGGTGATAAAGAGTTTATTACTAGTAAAATTGATAGATAACTGATTATGGAAAAAATCATTACAAGTATTTTTGACATCACAGCAGAAAGTGTAAAAAAAACTTGATTCTATTTAAAGCTCATTAATTCATATAAAACTTTTATTTCTAAATAATATGTTTTTGATTTGAGTTTTTGTAAAAAGAAAGTGCAGAAACTTCTCTAAAGATTTTAAATTATTTTCAAAGTCATTTCAATAACAAACCCACCGTACGAGGAAAGGTGTGCTCTGATATGTCCAACCTCACCCGAAAAGCGGCGCGTCGAACTGCAGCAAGGTTTTATATTCGACACATTGACCAACCGTATTGACTGTGCTTACATTCTACAACGTGTTAACATTTATGTACCAACGAGAACACTTCGACAACGTCAGTTTCTTTCAATTCATCATAACCGTACTGCCTATTTGCCTATGACCAAAACCACCTTATTGACAAGTGTTGTGAACTTTTTAATTTAGTGTATAATTTGTTTAATTTTAATATGTGCAAACGTCGTTTTAAAATAGGCTTAAGAAGAATTTCCTAGTTTTTAAGTCATCAGTCTGTACAGTAATTAAACCAAAGACGAAATAAATAATAATAAATATAAAAGCTGATAGGAATATTGCATACATATTTAGATTCGGGAACCCAAATTAATTAAAAAAATGTATTTTTTGTGGCCTTGTGTAAATTTGTACAACCCTTTTTATAAGTATTTAGAAGAACAAAAAACACGAAATAAAATTGAGTCTGAAATTGTTTTTTAAAGAATATTTCATATCATCATAACATTTGTTATGACATAAGAGATTTTTTTTCATAAAAAAAATGGTTCGTTTCAATCTCAATCTTAGTTACACTTCTTAATAAAAACCCATTCTAACTAAAGACGAGATAAGATTTTTGTATATCAAGTTTTGAGTTCCAATACAAAAGGTTGATTGAACTAAAAACTAGAATCTACAATCAAAGTTAGTTTCAATTCACGAACGTCAAATAATGTCGTAGATCGAAATGTCTCAAGCCAAGGGTGATTCATGCCGAAATTCCGCCGGAGGCGAAAAAAATTTCTGACTGTCTGATCAAGTAATTTACCGTTACTACCGTCAATATTAACACGCGCAATTTAAATTACTTTTTCATTGGTTTATTATCGGTGAAAAAAGTGACTTTTGGTGATAAAAGTGACCATTTTTCGGAAAATAGTGACTTTAGTGACCAAATGATGAAAAAAGTGACTTTTTAGTGACTGACCCAAAAAAAGTGACCAAGTCACTAAAAAGTGACTCGCTACCAGCCCTGCTTTAGTGACAGTTTCACATTATTTATGGTCTCACACTTTTAAAATATAATTTACTTAACATGGAATTTTTTGCGGAAGTTTCAGTCTATTGGATGATTCATCCCAAAACATAGAAATAAAACGGTATCAGATATCATTAATCAGATTGTTACAGGTCGCTTAATTTCATTTGAAGACCATGAGTAATAGTCACTTTGTCCAACATTCCCATCAAATGAAAGTTCTGAATTCAGAGAACGAACGTCCAGAACTATGGATAAAGATATTAAAATTAAAATTTTTGGTTAAAGTTTTATTCGAAATCAGATTCAATCGTACAACTCAACAGCTCAGTAGCATCAACATAATTCTGGATGCTTTTAACCCTAATCCGCTCTTGAGTGTCAATATGACACTATTGGAAGTTTGACGGCTTGTATCTTTGTTTAGGTGTATCTAAATAAAAAAATCCTTCGTGGACCCTCAATGAATGAATTCATGAAATCTTTGATTTTCTATCAATAATACATTTTTTATGGACCCACCTTAAAAGCTCAGACAGATAAAACTCCCTAATTAGACCTTGGGTGTCTATTTGAAACTCCTCGCTTAAAATCTCACTTGTTTTTTTACCGATTTTTACAAATTTTATAGTTTTGGAACGTTGTGATGTAACTTAAATTTTATTTCCAGACAATATTCAGCTACAGCTAAGCATTTTCACGTTATCCAAAGTCTAAGAAAAAAATCTGACAAACATGCTTCAGAAAAAAATGGAGATCAGCTACGGAACGCTAAAAAAATTCACTTTAGTATCCAAGAAAGCCGAAGTTAGAAGTTAGATATACGTTGCACAAAGATATATTTTTTGATTTTTTCTTAAGAATGTGACCACAAAAATGTAAAAAAGTGGTGTAAAACCGTACTTTTCAATCAATGAACTGCCAGAAATGTTTCAGTCGCACTAGAAAAATGATATAAAGAGGTATGGAAAGATGACGTAATTTGCCATATTTTCGCATCTTTAGATTTTCAAAATACAAAACACAGAATTTTTGACGAATTTAAGTTTAATATTTATCATAATTTTGTAAAATATTGCAGCGCTTATAACATGACACCACTAGAACGAGTTTGAAATTGCCTTTTTGGTGAATATAAATCTTGCGTTAAAACACTCAAAAGTCAAAATCCAGTGCAAAGTTGAAATTAAGCCTTAGAAAATCAGAGAAATCGCAAATTGACAAATAGTTCAATACCTACCTTAGAAAATTCGTCAAAAATTCTGTGTTTTGTATTTTGAAAATCTAAAGATGCGAAAATGTGCCAAATTACGTCAACTTTCCAATCCTCTTTTAAAATTTATCTGGTGTGACTAAACCAATTTTGACGGTTCATTGATTGAAAAGTAAGGCTTTTACACCACTTTTTTACATTTTTGTTGTAATGATTTTAAAAAAATCAAAAAAATATATCTTTGTGCAACGTATAGCTTCTAACTTCAGCTTTGTTGAACACTAAAATTTCTGCAAAAAATCAGATTTAAGTTCAACACGTACACATATGTAAAATCACCGGATTGAACAGTTGACCACAGTCTTCAGACTAATTGCACTGGAATCTGATAATGAACTCAGACTCAGATTTCTGTATCATAATTCAGCCTCAACATTTTGATTTAGGTACAACAGGTGTGCCATCAGTATGTATCTCATTTCAACGTCGAATAACTCCGCTATTTTTCTGCCTATTTTAATAAATAAACAAGATTCTTTCAGGATATTTTATGCCATTTATTCCAAACCAGATTTGGAATACAATGTCGATTAACTCATCATTCTTGATACGCAAAAATAGCTCTTTTTCGGGCATTCTGCATCACATTGGCCAGCATCATTTCGGACTTTAAATCGGCTATTCCAGCTTGTATATTACCTTAAAGTTTGTCAATATTCTTCGGTTTGCTGAAGTAAATTTCGATGTAAAGCACTACCATTTAAGCGCGTTCTTTATCGACTCATAGCTTAAAAGACACTAAATAACGTTTCGAAATTGTCTTTATTTGTCGAAATCGACTGAAAATACGGCGAGGTTACTCGACTTTCAAATCGGGCACATATATATTTATGTATATCACTTTTTCAGAACAAAAATTCATATAAAATTATCCAATCCAGGATTGAAATTTAAAAAAAATGGCATTTTGATTCTGATTAAAATTTCAAATTCTGAAATTCAAATTATGAATTTAGTGTCCGAATCCAAGCAAATTCTAATATTCAGAAATCAAATTTCGAACTCTTATTTGAAATGTATTTCAATTTATGAGCTCTAAAAACTTCGAAGCAGAATTCTCATATAATAATCAATTAAAAATAGTAACGTCTAGAATTCTGTATGAAAAACCATGTTGTCCTCAACTGAAATTTCGATTGTTGAATTCAATAACCTATTTTTATTTTACACTAGTTGATTTAACCCAGCGTTGCTCGAGTTCACATGAAATATAAATCAAATGAGTCGTTTGACTATTCGAAATTTTTGAATCTTTGTATTCATTATTATAACAAATTTGGGCCATGTTTGGCCAAGTGGGCTTTGTAGGTTTGGTTGGGCATTTAAAGGTTTTGATTGGGATTGTTTGCTGTGTTTATCGTTCTCAGATGATTGAAAAAAAAACGAATAGTTATTGAGGTTTGTATTAATAGAAATTGAAAATAATTAGGATTTTTTTTTTCTCAAAAATTCGATCCACAATGGTGGTAACTCTTAGACCTAACTACCAATTATTTTTTAGATGGAAAAAAACATGGATTAAGGAGAATTGGGTAAAAAAATAGGTCCATTTTCTCATGTTTTTAAGCTTCTCTTAGATGTAGCTTTTGACAACTGCATGTCAAATAATTTTCAATATTCTGAAATATTGTGCGCAAAAAGTAAGTAAGAGTAATGATTGACATTGGTTTTATGCCGATTTTAGTCGACCCCGTCGAAAGGCGGAGTTGGGAACTAGAGGGTTCAATTTGGAAGTGGAAATTCAATATTCATCAATCAGATTGGAAATGTTTATCACTTTTGAATTTTCTCAACATTCTAAATATTTTTCTTCAACTACTTGATATTGAATGAGACTAAATTTTCATATAAAAAAAATGTAACTTTTTGTAACAAAACAAAAAATTAGGCCTCGGGATTAAAAATCTTCCCTGGTTGAAAAATTTTCGGAAAAAGGAAGGCAAGTCTTGGATTATACATAAAATATACGTGTGGAAACCAAACTTAGAGTTTTTTTTAAATGAACTTTGAAACTTTGCAACTCCTTGAACTCCTCTAAGCTGAAAAAAATCAAAAGAAGAAAAGAAATAGAAGCTGCGCTTATATGCAAGTTTGTCCTGTCGAGGAGCACCAACAAATCCATAATAATTCTTACAATAGCTTCGGTACGCTTTGACGAAATTTCACCTCAAAAGCAAAACGTGCCTTTCTTCTGATTAAAAATTAGAATATAATATATCAGCATTAGAGCAGCTCAAACCGCCAGACAGACGTCTCGGTATCATTATGACCATCATCATCATCACTACCATCGAGGAGAAGAACAACGAAGTACGCGCCATACTGTGCGTGGTTTCAGTTCACCCCCGCCTGAAGCGAATCCAGAGAGAGAGTGATAGAAGCGCAAAAAATCAACCCAAACCCCAAAACCGGGACAGCAATGAGGTTGAAATCCGATAGAATTATGTGACAAGGTGACAGAGGAAAGGTGAAAAAAGATAAATAGAAAATTGATCACACTTTAAATGTAACAGATGTCAGAAATTTTTCAAAACCTTTACGATTGGGACGTTAGGGAAAATGACTGACTTTAACGAGTGTGGCTGTGAGGATGTGCCGAGAGAATGTTTGATCGTATTTAGTTTATCACTTTAATATTTTAACCTATTTTTGTTTTCAAATTCAGTTGATATTTTAAAATTTCAATTTCTCTATCGAACCTCCTCAAAAGTGGTTATTATTTCTTGTATGACAAATATTTTTGCCTTCAATGACACATCTATGACTCAGCTGAATAAACGTACATAGGTATGAATCAATCCAACTCGTCGTAACTTACCTGTCGTTAGCTTGCAGGGACGTCGCGAAATTGTTGAGCGAATGTAAGGGGTCATTTTTCTGGAACATGTACCCGAACGTATCGTCACCGTCGGCTGAAACATGGAAGAAAAACATCGCATTAGTACAGCAAAGACAACAATCACTTGGTAAGAGAGTGAGTGAATGGTTCTGAACATTTCCGCTAGTCTGTAAAATGTCGCTAGCATAGCGTAACAAATCGATGAACCTTAAAGCTGAGGTTTAAGTCTACGAAATTGAGCCAAGCCACAGGAACGATGTTATTTTAGTTATAAAACCTACCAACCTAATGCATAATGGCGCTTTATTGTTGCACGATGTTGTTGCGCTGACACAGTGGGACTTGAGTTATAAAGTTAACAAAAATATTCTACAATTGAACACTATAGGGAAGAATGACCCTGGCAGTTAAACTCCCTTGAAAAAAAAAAAAAAAAAAAAAAAAAAAAAAAAAATACAATTGAACATCTGAAAAAATCATTTTTTACGGAATTTCACGCCCTTAGGGCTTATTTATCCCTATGAGTTGACTTTTCGGCTTTACATTGAAAATTTAGCTAGAATTATAGCAGAATGTTCTACCTAGAATATATCTGAACAAAATACAGGATAATTTTTTAACTTTTAGTCTAAGAAAGTTCAGAATAAAACGTGATAACCAAACCAACGAACTTTTGAAAGCTGACAAATCATCAATCGAACTCGATTCGTCGTAAGAAATCTTCATCTAAGCACTGTGAGCCACAGATGTTTTGTCCAATTGCAGCAACTAGGTACTTCAACAGCGGAACTTTTCTTTGATTCAAATCAACTGTTTCAAGTACCCATCCGTTGCTTGCATGAAAGTCATTGAATTAAATTATATCAGTCAATTCAGTTATGGGTGATAGTTTTTATTTTAAAAACTGGTTATCATAAGTTAAAAAAATAGAAAAATAGTATGAGTGAATGTTTTAGTCATAATTGAACCCAAGCAGGCATAAATAAAATTATTTGTGAGTCAGGTGTGTGAAAACGTGAGTCACCTTTTTTGCTGTTTTGCTCTATATCTTCTATGATTTTTTTTTAAATGTTGCAATCAATAGATGATTTTCATGAAAAAACTATATTTTTTTAGAAACATTTATTTGATATTTCATAAACTTTAGTTCCTTTTTAAGGATTATTCATAAAGAATTTAAAAATTTTAAGAAAATTCACGGGCATACATCAGCGAAGAATAATTTTATTGATTCAATCTGAGTTACGAAAATGAAAACCAAAGTTGTGCACAGGTAAATCAGTTTCACCATTTCGGCACGTGGACGTTTTGATAAGTTTGGTGTATGATTGGATGTCTTCCAAAATCAGCAACAAAAGCACCGGGAACAGGTGATTTAATACTAAATTAACTGTATTTAGTATCGTATAATGCACGCCATATATTTTTACCAAAAATTTTGTAAACCTTTTAATATGGTAGGCACATGAAACTGTGCAAATATAGCAGCTCAATACAATGGAGGGTTGATATAAACGTAAATGTTTTTAATCGAAACCACTAAATGATTGATTTTTTTGTGTTATTTTTAAAATAAACAAATTTTAAAACATTGCACAACATTTCAAAGTCAAAACTTGATTTCAAAGCCTGAAATGATCTTTAAAAACCACATACTTAGCTAAGGTTTTAAAACTCTTCAACATCCACCCATTTTTTTTTATTTCCCACATTCTGACGTTCTAAGCAAGAATGTCCCATGTGACTTTTGGGTCATTTTCACTTTTTTGCTGGAAACGGTCTCTTTTAGTGTTAACTTTCGAATAAAAACACAAACAAGTATACTTTGTTCTGAACTTATACGAAATTTTCATCAAGGTGGTTGTCTCTATGTTGATAGTTCTACGCAAGAATGTCACACTGGAGAAAATTCTATGAAAAAAGCAAATTTTATCAAAAATTATCTTAAGATGAGTTCAAACTGTTGAATTTAATGTTATTCACTGAAAAGAACACTAAAATAGAGGGCAGAGGAGGAGCGAGAAACCTTGAGTGTTTTATTCAGAGAAATTTTCATCACACTTTTCGGTAGGCACTACTTACAAGATCCATACTCCACTATACATTTTTATAAACAAAGAGGAACGTATTTCTCAAATTACGGTTTAGCATGAGTTTTTGGGAAAAAATAAACTACGCAAGCTTTTAAAATGATAGAAAAATTGTAGCTGTGTGACAGTTTTTCGTAGAACAAGCATCGGCATGCGTTCTGATTCTACGCAAAAGTGTCACACGGAGCATTTTTGGCTCTAATTTGCTGTTTTTTTTTTTTTTTTTGTAGGAAATGTAATTTTTTGGCAAAAAACATTGTAAAATGATTAACTTAAACTGTTCACTACGAAAAAATTGTCGGTGAATTTTAAGTTTGAGAGAAACATTGGAAATATAGCTGATATTTCAATCGCGTTTTTCTCGTTTGCACGTTTTTCCACATGGGACAATCTTGCTTAGAACGGCAGTTGGTCTCACGAAATTCCCAATTCTCGAAAACAAAAAAAAAATCAGTCACAGAATCTTAATTATGGATTCTCTATCTTTAATAAGTGATTTTATTATAATTTATTAACTAATCCATGGGTGTGACGCTAACGCGAACGCTAATTTGTGGCCCACGAAGCTTTCAGCTTCAATGTTATGAAATGAGAATTATGTTTTCAAAATAGAGCAAGGTCAAAGTATGTGTGAACTACTTATGAAATCGAATCTGTTTCAACATTCTGCTCTTTGAAATTTGAAACTTATAATGATTCGTTATTTTGGAGGCAGTAAGGCGGATTTTGGAGGCTTTTGGAGGCGATTCACTTAAAATAAAAGTGTTAAGCTAAGCAAAAAATTGTAAAATCCAAAAACGAGTTTGGCTCCTTAAAACCTGAAGGTATGAGCAGTTTCAGATGAAGATTTACAGAAAAACACATTTTTTTTGTTAAGCTGACAAATTACAACTTTTGTTCTACGAACAATTTCAAAGATGAGGGAAAATATTTTGACAAATTTTTCATAAAGTGCATATCCTAGGGTGGCCAGCGGGTTTCCATTTTTAAATCCCCGGTTTTTTCCCTGTTTTCCCTCTATTGATATTTCATGTTTTTTACGGTTTTAGAATACACTGCTTAAAACAGACATTGTGTGTGAAAACTGAAAATTTTCAATGAATCAATTTCGTTATTCGAAAGTTACTCACATCTGCGAAAGTTGCGGTGAGACTTGTTGTATTTTGTACCGATAATAAAGTATTTTAATGTTGAAATGTGAAAGGGTAAGAAAATAATTCCAGTATTCCATTAATAATTGTTAATCCACCCTGATCAGAACCGAAACTTCCATTTGTCAATAAAGCAATTTTGGGGTCCAAAGGTTTCTATAATCTCTAAAGTTATGGTGAGGAAAATAAAATTTCTGAGGTATACAAGGTTAAATTTTTTCGTGAAAATAATTCAACAATATTTCAAATGCAAATACTTTGTCATTTTAAAACTGCGTGGAGAATAATACAGTTTAGGGTATTTTATTGAAAAATGTTATGGATTCTTCGAAAACTATGTTAGATTTGTTAGAATTGGACGCACGAATAGAGATTTATTGTCTTTATTCCTTCCATAACTTTAAAAGGAACGAATAGCCCATTACGATGTCTTGAAATGAAAGCCCCAACATCAAGAGAGCTGGAAAATTGTATATTTTGCGGAATATTTGATGATACAGCATTTTTTTAAAATCATGTAGAAGTTTGCTATTCAAAACATGGTACATATGCAATGCTTTTATTTAATTTCACTTATATAAAGTTATAAAGTTATGTGCAAAATCATCAGAATGAACAAAATTTGAAAATTCTATATAATTCTGATAAATCAGTATAATTAGAAAAAATAACAAACTTGTTTGAACTAAAATTCTGAAATACTCAATACCCAACTCACACTTTGAAATCTGATCCTGAAATTTAAACTTAGAAATTCTGATTGATATTAATTGCATAAATAACAAAACTGTTGTATTGTTTTTTTTTTATTCGGAATATGGATATATGATTTTCCAATTATATTTGATTAATTATTTTTGAAATCATAGTACTGTAAACTGGTTACTGAATTATGGATTAAGATTACTAGTTTTTAGTTTTGGTTTTATTTCTATTCTCAAAAGAGTATGATAAATCCAGATAGAGTTTGAATATCGAATCTCAAGCTTTTTACATTTTGAAGTTTAATATTGAATCTCAAATTTACACCACAGAGAACAGACGTACAAGCTCGAACAAAAAATCTTCAAAAAAGTGTGTAAAATTTCAGTGGCATCTATTGCGCCGTTCAAACGTTACAAATCAAATTTTCAAGTGCCAGTTTTCGAAAAGGCTTATCGTATATGAACACATTAATAATTATTAAACTAATTCCTCTCGAAAATAGACGGCTCAATTTTTTGCTAAATAAATACAATAAGAGTTACTTTTGATAAGACAAAATGTCACTCCTTTTATTTTTGCACTACTGAGGCAGTCAAAATAACTAACAGTTTTGGAATAAATTTTTGCACTTCTTGGACGTTTATTGTCAGAGGACGAATCGGCTATATCCATTCAATTAGGTACATTCTTTACGATCTGCCTCACCCACTAGAACCAATTCAAGACATCTCGAAGCGGGTTACTTTCGAGAATCACTTTTGCATCCCATTGTTCAAAATTTAGTACTTTCTAGTTTGAAGGAAGGCGGATTAAATTTTAAGATATTTTTCCACTATGCAACGTGACGAAAATTTTACGAAACTTCAAAAACGATTTTCTTGAAACATGCAAAAAGTGTGCGATCTAACCGATCTAAGTATGTTTTGAGAAAATATAGACTACATTATACAGCTGACAAGTAAAGTTGTGTTTTCTTTACCCGGAAATTGAAGGCAAGTTACCACAAAAACTGACCAAAATTATGTTTTTTTTCTCAGTTTGGGGTTGACAGTTCCCATTGGTGTGTTTGGAGACATCTGGTAGCCCAGCCAAAAAACAAAAATTGGGTCAAAACGGCCGTTGGATATTTTACACAAGTTTCGAGGGCTAGCTTGTACGTGCAGGGTGTCGACTCATATCTGGTAATAAAATTCCCTGATTTTCCCTGATTTTCCAGTCGTTTTTCCAGAAAATTCCAGGTTTGAAAAACAACCTGAGGAAGCAACTTCAAGTTATAAAAAATATATTTCCCCCGAAAATAAACGCACAGAAAGCTTGGAGTCGAGAATACTAATTTATTACGATAATTTGAATGGAAGTATTATTTGTGATATTAAACATTTTAAGGGGGGGGGGGGGGGGTAGGGTCTAACGGGTATAAAAAAACATCATTTTCAAGATTTTTTTTAGAGCTATCGTTCAAACAAATGTATTCAAATTTTTTGCATTATACAAAGCATTGTTAAAAGAACATTTAGTATTTTATTCGTAGAAAAATATTGAAAAATGAGCCGGTGACGGAGCACGTTCGAGGAGTCTTTTAGAAAACAGGATTTGCGGTGGACACTGTATCTCAGCACAGAATCATCTGAAGTCAAAAAATCAGAGTAATATATTTTTAATAGATGTTTTTCTGGACCCCAACGTTTTTATCTGAATTAATTTTTTTTATGAAATTTTTGTGGCTGTTTGAAGTAAAAACTACGATTTAATACGAAAAAATCCGCCATTTTTCACCTGTTAAATCTCCCCAAAGTAAAAAAAAAACAAAAAAGAAAAATAATTCTATAGAAATCGCATTTCAAGGTTAATGCCTGAAATATTGCACCTCGCGTAACTTTTGATCTCATCGATAGACCCTTTCGAAAAATTCAGACATGTTAGCTTCATATCTCAACAATCACTGTGCAAATTTTCAATAAAAAATGTTGCGTAGTTTCAGAGATATTGCAGTTTGAATGAGAAAAGTCCAAAAAGTCCGATTTTCGTAGAATTACTGTTTCTCAGGCCACACAAACTACAGAAAGCTCAAATTTTCTGATATAATAGTGTAATAGTTGATCTATCTAACGCAAAAAATTTGATCAAAAAATATCATCAGGGTAAAAAGTTGTGGAAGTTCAAGGTCGAATTGCCAGTGCGCTTGCTTCCAATTTCTATACAATTATGAACGGTACTGTATGTATTATTTGTTTCAAACACCTCGTTTGAATGTATTTTATTACCTTTATAAAAACCCGGTTAAGTTCAAAAACTGTTTTTATTTGACCGTGTGAACTTTAGCTTGAAATTGGGTGATGTGTTTTCGTTAGTTTTATCCAAACAATGATAACAAAATTTTCATTTCTTTCCCGTTAATTTTTCATCTGAAAATATTTCTTGAGTCTTTATTTTATACCGAAGAACAAATGGTCGAAATTCAACCAGTTGAATGTACAAATCATTCCAAGAAGAGATAATATTTTAAATTGATAGGGCCAGACTCAGTAGTTTTTAAACCAAGATACTAATTACGGTAAATCATATTCGTCTTTTCAGGTCTTATAAATGAGTTTCACATTACGTTTTTTTTTTAATTTTCTCTTGGCGATGGCGCTTAGTATGGCCTGGTCAAACCCAAACAGATATTCGTTAAAAAGCTCACTGACGGTTCAAACTGTTAAATTCAAGCATAAATTTGAAGAATTGCCCAAAAACTCGTATCTTTCTACTACAAGTTTATTCATATAACGTATTTCTATTTCCTGAGTCGTTTTTTTTTAATTTAAAATTTAGCGATTCAAAAAAATCTCTCGAAGAATCTCTGACTTCACATTATAAGCAGATGTCGACCTTAAATCGAAATAATGCTATTTCAATTACACATGTGTAACTCGTAATTATAAATTATATGCTTAATTAGTTGATGCTTGAAATTTTCGCTAAGACATTCCGTTACCTGAATTGAATAAAAAAGAAGATGCAAGTTAAACGGGAGTTGACATATAAAATCTCATATTTCTACCAGCTATTTCTCGTTAACAACTGGACTTACACAATTACAATTTTGAGTTTAATTCTTTAGAACATGGTTTGAGTTGAGTTGAGTTAAACAATTTTTCAGTTATCCTGAAGCATTGGAGGCAATAAAATATATAAACTGAGCAGCTGAGTCTAGAAAATCCCTATTTCTTGGAAGAATTCTAGACTTTTTCCCGCATTTTTTAACTTTCCCAAATGAGTGACCACCCTGCAATATCAATAAAAAAATCAAAACCTAATTTTAATCGCTGTGGAAGTCAACGGCTAAATATCAGTCCTACTATTTTTGTTGAAAAATGAGACTAGGAATTTGAACCGCAATTTCCGGCTTTCTAGACCAACGCGTTATCGACTATGCTAAAGGCATTTGTAGTTCCCTCAGAAATTTCGGGACGTTAACTTCTATGAAAATCTAACCTTCTCCGATAGCCAAATTCCAATTTCGGGAAAGATCCGAAGACCCCCGACGCAAATTGTCAGATAAAAAAAAATCCACAAGTCTCTTGTCTTGAGTCTCATATCTCAGGTCTGAGATCTTATGTCTCAGGTTTGATGTCTATTATCTTAACTGCTGATCGCAGTCTCATCTTGAAACATTCAAACGAATATGGCAATAAGCAGATATTGTTTTTCTCACAGTTTTTGGAAATTATCACGATTTTTGGAAGGGTCTTTACGTGGTATCCCTCGTCTAGGCGATCTTAGTATATTAATTGTTTCTTAATTCTGAATTCTGGAACGCAAAAGTTCTAATCTCTAGCAAAACTCCAATTTTAAACTATATTTTTGTTTTTTGTTGAGAATCTGATGTTTGTTTCTGAAGGTTGATTCTAAATTTAAGTTTGTAATTGGAATCTTATTTCTAGTTTGTGATTTTAAGCGGTCTAATAATAACTTGATTACTACCTTTCTTAAGACTGATTTCGAGAAATATATCTCACTGAATCATGAAATTAGGAACTTATGAATACATTTATTCCAATGATACAGTCTATGTTCTGGTTCATTTTTAGAAGTAAGCCATAAACTTTTTTTTTTAACAATTTTTGTTTTTTTGATTTTAGCCTCCTAAACAACTAAATTTTCGGTTGACAATCAATCCACTGATTCGGAAAAGAATGTCACTATATCTAGCCACTAACCATATGATTCAAGCCCCTCGCGACACTGATAAGATGTAGATAATTAAAAATAGATCCAAGCAAAGCGAACGCGTGGAAAAATCGAAAATATTCGAGAACGAAGCCCTTTTCGTGTTAATGAAAGCCTAAAAACCAGTAAAGTTCTATGCCGCGTGAGGCTACTAATCGACAGCAACATCGCCAGGAACCGTTCTATAGAAATGTGGGGCATTGAATCGCAACAGGCTCATCGTCCAAGAGGCTTCGAAAAAAAAATAAGGCACAGAAGCCGACTTTACCACTACCATCATCTCCTGCGATCCATCAACAATAACAACAGACTTCGGCTGCCGGTCCATAATCATGCGTAACAGACCGAGAAGAAGGCACCACACCGGACAGTTTGTTCGTTTATCGGCATTTTTCCCCATTCCTGAACCTGTACTTTGGTTTGCTTGCTTCTGCCGTTGTTGTTTGGGTTTGGGTTATATCATTTTTTCGTAGCCAGGTTTCGGTTGGACCATTATCAGCAAACTCGCTGCCGTTCAGCAGTTTGGCTGTAGTTCGACGTAGGAATCGGTTCAAATCCCTGAGATAAGGTTCAAAATTTCCCAGGTGACAGCTTGGAGGCCAAGATTGAGAAAAAAATGTATTCCAAGTGGATTGTTTGTATATTTGGCAAATATTAGAAATATCTAAGCAACATTTTAAGCATTCTATCTGAAAGTCACCAGGCATCTTAGAAGCTCCCAATTGTAAGAAAATGGCTTACATGCGAATTTATTAAAATAATATAACCATAATAAGCTTTCATCATACGAGTCGGGCTGAATAAACCATTTTGGGCTTAAATCCCATCAAGTTATTCCAAGCTCTACAATTAAGTTGTGTCTTTTCCACAGCTCGAATGTGCCTCTTGACAACAGGTTATGATCCCAGAACTACCTAGTGGAAAGGAAAATAATCGGAATCAACAGTGAACCATGAGCCTGGAAGGTCGTCGGACAAGGGTTATTGGGAGGTGGCCAGCCAGGGAGTCATTAGAATAAGAAGGTCATCGGTATGCCATAGTAGGTTGTCGAGCCAAATTCCGGTGAAGGGCGTCGAACTGGAGCCATGGAGGCCATCGAGTGACAGCAAGGGAGTCGAGATCAAAATGAACTGGAAGGTGGTCGGATCACAGCCAGATGGAGGTCGTCGGATCAGGAACCATGAAAGGTCGTCGGACCGGGTGCCAAGTGAAAAATCGTCGGACCTGGAAACCATTCGGAGGTCGTCGAGCTAGGAATCATGGAAGGTCGACGGACCAGAACCATGATTGATATTTCGTTAAGACGAATGGCAGATAAAAGATCGTCGAGTTCCAACAGGGCCCATCTTCAGGAGGAGAAGCCGAAGGCAGTTAGGAGACTGCAGAATGCGTCTGTTTTGGAGGAGTGTTGAGATTAGTCTCATCATAGCAACCGATGAGGCAAATAAATCGAAGTATTTTTTATCTCGGGGATTTTTATCATATTGGTAGATTCATTCCATCCCCTTTGGCTCTGAACTCCTTGCTTACTGAGCGATGCATAAGAATCAAGCTTGGCAATCGCATAAGCTGTGGGGTAGAGGCATCAGAATACTACCCCGGGGTCACTGACCCATGTCGTAAGAGGCGACTAAATTCAGAAATGCTCCCCCCACTAATGACCTACGCAAACGAACTCGGACTATGAACTCGGAATAAATTGGAACCATCCCCCCTTCTAATGATAACACATGCAACGGAAATGGATTATGAAAACGGAACTGAAACCCATCTTATAAAACCACATGCAATGGATATGGACTACGCAAACGGAACTGACGTAAGACTCTATAGATGAAGAAACACGCAATGAACTCGGACTTTTCCATTGGAACTTATCGGATACAACGACCCAAGGTTGCCCAAAGTGTGCCGCTCATGGGGGCGCGAAAACGCCTCCATGCGAAAGACCGTGCTGATGAGGTGGAAGGCTAGCGGGTCGAAAATGTGTCAGTCGCAAACGGTAGCCTGTGGGGCACCAGGACGCACCCCATAGTAATGAAGTCCTTACCGCGCTAAAGCAGGGCACTGGCGCAGTGGACCGTATATTTCCCTAGCCACTCGTGGGACTAAGTATGAACCAAAACAACAACAATATCAAAAACAGAAGGAATTTCGAGACAACTGACGTTGGCTCGTACGAGGGAGGAGAAGGTAGAAGAACGCAGACAGAGGTCTATGCTAAAAGAGGACTCCTTAGGTCTCCTCTACTAAGCAAAGTAGTAAAGGAGCTAGGAAAGGAGATTGGCAGGGAGGTTTCCAAGGAAGCGGGGGGAAGCCCGGCCGCAGATGGGTCCGCTGAAAACCCTCAGTAGTTCCCAGCAAGAGGAGCAGGTCCCAGTCGCAGGAAGAGGTGCACCAAGGGGCATCAAAAAAGGTGGCCTTTTGGAGGCAGCCGACAAGAAGCAGGAGTTTGTGCGAAGTATCAACAACGTGTACACGCGCAACAAGACCTGGGTGCCGAAATTGATGGTGCTTCTGCAGAGTGCCGTCAAGGAACGAACGGAGCTGGTGCGGAAAGCCGAGGCTGCGGAGAAGTGATTGGAGGAAGCAAAATTGGTTGCTTCTTAAGGACCTTCGAAGGAGTCCAAGCCGAGAAGAACCGCGAAAAGAGATCGCGACTCCCCCGTCGTAAACGATTCCTCCAAAAAAGAAGGGTACGGACTACGAGGATGCAGACGGAGAAAGTGGTGCAGGAGGCGGGCGAATGGTTCGTAATGGGAAGGAGAACATGAAAAGAAAGGTCGTCATGAAGCCAGAGCCACCCCCAAAACTAAAACCTCAACGGGTGATGTCCAGGGGTGATGCCCTCATCGTGGAAGCGAAAGAAGGCACAACGTATGCGGACTTGTTCCGGAAGCTACGCGCAGAGCCAAAATTATCTGCTCTTGGCAAGAGCGTCACCAAAACAAGACGCACCCAAAAAGGTGAACTGCTCTTCGAGCTAAAAAAAAGACCCGACGGTAAAGAGCGCCGACTTCAAGGAGCTTGTTGAAAGCACCCAAGGCGATGAAGCGACTGCCCGAGCGCTATCGCAGGTCGCATCTGTTGAATGCAAGGACTTGGATGAGTTTACCACTGCAGAAAGCACTCTCCAGCATACCTGGTATGAGTAACGAATCAGTAGCTACAAAACTGAGAAAGGCGTATGGTGGAATGCAGATTGCGACGATTCGTCTCTCGCCAACAGCGGCCAACATTCTACTGACGGCAGGGAGTGTAAGAGTTGGGTGGTCAGTGGGGAACTTTAGAACCGCACCCAGGATACCGAAACAAATGCAACGTTGCTTTAATTGCTGGGACTTTGGTCACCAATCCCGAAACTGCATCGGACCCGACCGGTCACGATGTTGCCGAAGATGTGGTGAAGACACTTCGCTAGAGTTTGCAAAAATCAACCAAAATGTATGCTGTGCAAGCAGGCGGATGACAACGCTCACGAAACTGGTGGCTTGGACTGCCAGGCATACAAAAAGGCAAAGGCAAGCCAGTAAAATTGGATGTAATCCAGCTAAACCTTAACCATAGCGAGGTCGCTCAGCTTCTGCTGGAGCAAACGGTAGGCGAAAGGAAGTACGATGTGGCGCTTTTATCAGAACCATTGTAAGGTTACAAAATTTAAATTTATTTTTTTGAATCGGCACATTGATTATCGACCATTCACTTCCCCACAATTAAAACAGCAGTTTTGAACACACCTGGGCTACTGGGTGCACTCTGCGAACACGTACCGCGTACCAAGCAGCATGGCTGCTCACGTGGAAGCAACTACGCATGGAAAGAGCAAGACGCATGAGCGGGGAAAAGCTGTTGAAAAGCGGGAAAATTTGAATAGGGCTGGATTCTTAAAGAAAAGCCCAACAATCGATCAGTGATGCGCCATCGATCATTAGTTGTTTGAACAGGCAAGCGTGTGCATCTTTGTGGAGTGTGAAGTGTACCCGCCGTTAGGGACACTTCGATTACTTTGAAGTTTTTCTTGTCGTCGGTTACGATCGTTCGACCGCACACGCCCGGCCACGGTGGCCTCAGGGATTCACCTACGTCTAACCGTAAAAGACCAGCGTTTTGTCCTCTGGGGTGCGCCCCATAATCATCAAGGAGGACGTCTCGGGTCATAGATTGACCCTAAATCTAAAGGAGACCTTACCCTTCTCGGGCTGGCAATTACCGGTATCGTCCGGAGCCAACCGATATCGCCAACGAAGGAAGTGCCTGTAATTTACGCTCCACGCAGCTCGGAATCGCCCTTTTCCGAGCTGTTAAGCCAACAAACCCAGGACTTACCCCGCCATCTTGTGCTGCTGCGTCCAGCCGAGGTCCGCTCACCAGACGAGCTCTGTCTTCACCTGGGCCAATCCTGGTGGCCTGGTGAAGGTCGTCATCACCGGAAACCACGAACAACGAGAAAACCATCGATGGTACGTACCCAGAATAGCCCAAATAAATCTCCACACCAACCCACACCCAATCAATTGTAACAATAAAAACCCCTGAGAACAAATCAAGTTTTTTACTAAACAGATAGGGAGTGCCTTGGTAAAGTGAAAGGTTGGTCCGCTCTTTTCCCGCGTAGCCCCTCCAGTTTGCCCAGTAGCGCGCCGACTCTGAGACCCAGGTCAAAGAGTCTCGTGTTACTGAGTTTTGTCGGGTAAACTCATCAGTTTCGCCATACAGAATTCCGTCTGGAAACGGTAATTGGACAGCGGACAGGTCTGGCTTAGCTGCTATCTACGCCACGGGACGTTTTCCTATCCAGGAGATAGTGGTAGATTCTCGGGGATTGCTAAAATCAATGGCATCTTCTTTTGCAGCTGCTACGCTCCACCAGGATGGACGATCGGGGAGTTCAACACAATGTTGGATGAACTCACTCACGAACTGACAGGAAGGGCCCCTGTAGTGATAGCAGGAGACTTCAACGCTTGGGCAGTGAACTGGGGTAGTAGGTGCAACAATCCTAAGGGCCACAGTCTGCTAGAGTCCTTCGCGAGACTGGAGGTTGAGCTTTGCAACACTGGATCTACCAGCATCTATCGCAAGCATGGAATACCAGACCAGATCATTAAAAACTGACATGAATTGGAGAGTGTGTGACGATTATACCCACAGCGATCACCAGGCGATACGTTATAGCGTAGGAGACCGAAATCCGGTGGCAGTAAGGCAACTGCCAGTCCATGAGCGGAGATGGAAGACCAAAGTTTTCGATAAGGAAGTGTTAAAATCGCTCAGTGTAGTCGCCAAAATTGAGCATACCTGATGAGTAGAACTATCTTGACAAGAAATCTGACAGGAGAAAGAAAGAAAGATAAAGGAAGAAGTAAAACGAAAGAACAAGTAGGAGAAGAAAGAATGAGTAGGAGGAAAAAAGTTGAATAGAAAAAAGTTTCCGGGAAAAGAATTTACCACGTTTATTTGATATCGCTAAAAATTATAAATCGGTTGCTAAAACCTGTGTTTAGTTATCAACATCAAGTGGAAAAGTAAGTTTCTCGTGGATTAGAAATATTCTTTAATATCTAAATCAAGTTTAACACCAGATTCTCAGGTTCTTCCTATAAAAGGAATACGAGCAGCTTAAAATAAGCTGATTATCTTTGTTCGAGTTACGGTTCGCTAAACCTGAAACTAAAAGATTACCAATCTACGAGATTAAAATGTAAGTTATCAAATTTCTAATTATCAAATTATCTTTCTTAAACTAAAGTCGAGCAAATACAGATCTCTTAGGCTTACAACGTCTCCAAAAATCCGCACACGCGTGGCTTGATGTAAATACGAGTCAGGAACTAAAATTGTAAGTTCTTCATGATTATTACCCTTAAAATTAATACTAATAAAATGCTCTTTTAGTTCTGAGCTGTTATACACCCGATCTGCTACAGAAAATTAGTTTCGGTCACCTATCCGAACAGGAAGTGTGCACCGAAGCTATCAACATGCAGGAAGCATCGCAGGTCCATAATGCTGAGCAGCTGACGAAAATGATGGTAGCGGTGTGCGACATGACCATGCCCAGAAGGAATACACCGAAGTGGTGGCGACGACCAGCTTACTGGTGGACCTCAGAAATAGCTGAGCTTCGTACTAGCTGTCTAAAAGCCAGGCGACGAGCTCAACGGACAAGAAACGAAGCCGACAGAGAAACGAGAGGTGCCGTTTACCGAGCAGCCAGGGTGGCACTTAAGCGAGCTATTAAAACAAGCAAAGAAAACTGCTACAGAGCGTTATGCCAGAGCGTAGATGATAACCCATGGTGCCAAGCCTATAGAGTTGCACTGGCGAGATTCGGTGGCCCAAGGTCGCCGACCGAAAAGTGTCCGGAAAAACTGAGAGAGATCGTTGCACATCTTTTCCCGCAGCATGGCCCGACGCAGTGGCCACTTACCCCGTAAGACGCGGGTTCCCAAGACATTGAGCCAGTAACGAACGAAGAACTTGTGGCTATCGCTAAGAAACTTGCGGTGAATAAGGTCCGGACGGAATCCCAAATGCAGTGCTGAAGGTGGCGGTACAGTCCATTCCGGATACCTTCAGAGTGGTGCTACAAAAGTGTCTCGACGAGGGATCTTTTCCCAATACGTGGAAAACGGCGAAGTTGGTGCTACTACCTAAAGCTGGGAAACCCCCCGGGGCATCCATCATCATATAGACCCATTTGTCTGTTGGACACCCTTGGTAAGCTGCTGGAGAGGATTATATTAAATAGACTTATTATCTACACAGAAGGCGAAAGTGGACTGTCGAACAGACAGTTCGGTTTTCGGAAAGGGAGATCTACGGTGGACGCCATCCGAACGATCCTAGAGATCCTTGATCTCGTGATAAATGCGCAAGATTTTATAACGCACGAGCTGTTCTTTCGACTTCATTCCCGCGAGTTCTGATCACAGGACTTCAAAACCTGCAAGATGTAAACAATGCACTATGAACTAAATCCACCCAAATTTTTATTAAATTCTATCCAACGGTTAAAAAGTTAGAGCAATTTCATCGTAAGCATCCTTTATGTCTGTTTAAAATGTGCCGTCCGATTGATATGTTAGATCGACAAAAGATTTCGAGCAAAGATTTTATGTTGAAGTCAAGCATGATAATTCAGCTTTTTGGAGAACGGCCCGAATAGACTTGCACCCGGCTAGAACTGACATAGAGTATAACTTTGATTTAACGTTTCATCATCACCTCCATTCTGGATACTTGAACTGGCTTAAACAACTAGATTTAATTCGTAGATATATAAATAGTTCAGAAACCAGAACATAGATTCAAATAATAAAGCAGACCTGATTTTAAATCAATATCTTCGATTCAGAATTCGAAATAATCAGAATCAAGATTACAGAAAATGGAATTGGGACTTAAATTCAGATTACAAGAGTTCAAAATTTATTCAATACATAATTTAGACCAACAATTCGTATTTCAATTGGTCTTATCAGACTGAGACAAATTTAAAATAAAAATGCTCAAATTAGTACAAATCCAAAGCCAATGTTTAAACTTTAAAGTTCTAAAAAACATAATATTTGAATGTGAATAGAATACTGCCTATCATAAAACTTTGATCTCTTTTCCTAGTTTAGAATAATTCATCCCCAAAATGTAAGAGATCAACTTCGTTTACCGATTTGTGAAAACATACATTTACAGAAGTTACCCTCTCTAATAAGAACGATAAACTCACCATTAAACATCTTCGTATCCGCTTGGCTGATTCCGCAGCGGGCTGGAAATAGAACCGTGGAATCCCTTTCTTCGAAACCCTTTGCAGGCAATTTTTGCACTAACGCGGATTAAGGCGGTGCTGCTAATGTTGTTGTTGTCGCTTGAAGAAGGAGGACACAACCGAGAAATCACATCCACTCGGGCCTCGAGCTTTCCGCTTCAATCGTGCCACGAAATTTGGTCACCGTTTTTATTGTTTTGATGATGAAGCGGGTGCTGTCCGTGAATTTCGTTCGAAGGAAGGGGAACCAAAAACTCTTTCTACGACGTTGTTTTGTTTGGATCGTAAATTACGTTTCCTTGATGGGTTTTAGCTATATTGCCGATTAACCCTTTTCCGTTCAAGAGCTTCCCGAAATCTCATCGATTAGATATACGCACTCCGATATTAACTAGTAACTTTGATTTTCAGAACCGCAATCGAATTTAACACATTATCCGGATCCGCGCTGCCGTGTTGATAATTTCCTTCAACTTATGGGCGAAGCACCGCGATTACGCGAATGTTTCAACTTTCCAACATACAATTTACACCATAACACGAAAATAACACGCATAAATCATAACAAAATCTTCGCCAAAAACAGCACTCGAGCGGCCATAGGATGAGCCTGCTGGAACGAAACAGATTCCGGGTGGGTGGACGGCCTTTATCCTGTAAAATTTTCCGATTTCGATAGCAACTTAACACAGAACTTCAATAGAGGAAGCAAGAATATCTTTCTCCAACCACACAATCATCAGCCCGTCAGCAAGAAACGCATATCAAACGACGACGACCATCGAACAAGAACAAAACGGCGAGGTTAACATTCGCAGTATCACACGAACACCATCAAAGGCGCGGGACAGCCGAGCGGCGAACTTTTGACGTTTCATCCATCAAAACACCGGCGAAATCCAGGGATGAATTCAATTATGCATGGTTATCAAAACACATGCACCGAGAATGTTTTTGATTCTGTTTATTGAATTATTTTGCAAAAAATATATTCATATTTTGATGATGATTGTAAAATTGTAAAAATACAAAACGAGTTTGGCTCCTAAAAGCCTAAAGGTATGAGCCGTTTCAAATAAAGGAATCATTAAAAATGTATGGCAAAATGGCAAGAATGAAAAAAAATAAAATAAAAACGACAAAAATTACAAAAATGACACGAAAGGCTAAAATCATAAAAATGACAAATATGTAAAAAAAGACAAAAATGGCAAAAATGACAAGAATTACAAGAATGACAAAAACTACAAAAATGATTAAAAAAAATGAGAAACATGACAAAACCGACAAAAATGGTATAAATGACAAAAAGAACAAAAATACTAAAAATTACAAACATTACAAAAATGATAAAAATGACAGAAACGACAACAATGACCAAAAAAAATGACAAGTATGGCAAAATTGGCAAGAAAGAAAAAAACAAAAAAAAGACGAAAACGACATAAGTTACACAAATGACAGGAATGACAAAAATTCATAAAAATGACAAATATGTCAAAAAGACAAAAATTACAAAAAGGAAAAAAAAACGTCAAAACCAAATTGACAAAAATAACAAAAACGTCAAAAATTACAAAAAAAAACAAAAATGACAAAAATGACAAAAAATAACAAAAATGACAATAATGACAAAAATGGCAAAAATGACAAATATGACAAAAACGTGAAAAATTGAAAAAAACAACTTGAATGACAAAAAACAGAAATGACAAAAATGACAGCAATGACAAAAATTACAATAAAGACAAAGTTAGAAAAATAACAAAAATTACAAAAATGATAAAAATGACAGAAATGACAAAAATAACAACAATGACAAAAATGACAAACATGACCAACATGTCAGAAATGGCAAAAATGACAAAAATTACAAAAATGGTAATAATAGCAAAAACGACAAAAATGATAAAAATAACAAACATAACAAAATGTCAAAAATGGCAAATAGAATTTGTTTTGCAATTTATGTCATGGCAATGGTATGGTGTACGAGTATGGCAAAACTGACATGAATGAAATAAAAATGACGAAAACTACGAAAATTGCACAAATGACAAAAAAGAAAAAAATGACAAATATGTCAAAAAAGGCAAAAATGACAAAAATGGCAGAAATGACGAAAATGACAAACATAACAAAAAAACAGAAATGACAAAAATGACAAAAACGACAAATAATAAAAATTACAAAAATTGCAAAAATTACAAAAATTGAAAAAAATAATAAAATTACAAAAATTTCAAAAAATAACAAAAATTTCAAAAGTTACAAAAATTACAAAAATAACAGAAATTACAAAAATTACAAAAAAATACAAAATTACAAAAATTACAAAATTTACAACTGTACAAAAAATACAAAAATTACAAAAATTACAAAATTTACAAAAATACAACATTACAAAAAATACAAAAATTAAAAAAATTACAAAAACTACAAAAATAACAAAAATGACAAAAAAGACAAACATGACGAACATGAAAAAAATGACAAAAATGACAAGCACAGAAAAAATGACAAAAATGTTAAAATAACAAACATGACATAATTGACAAAATATCGAAAATGATAAAAAGAATATATATACCAAAAAGGACAAAACTGAAATGACAAAAATGGCAAACATGACAAAAATTACAAAAATGTAAAAAATGACAGAAATGACAAAAATTGCAAAAACGTCAAAAATGACAAACATGACAAAAATGACAAAAATGACAAAAATGACAAAAATGACAAAAATGACAAAAATGACAAAAATGACAAAAATGACAAAAATGACAAAAATGACAAAAATGACAAAAATGACAAAAATGACAAAAATGACAAAAATGACAAAAATGACAAAAATGACAAAAATGACAAAAATGACAAAAATGACAAAAATGACAAAAATGACAAAAATGACAAAAATGACAAAAATGACAAAAATGACAAAAATGACAAAAATGACAAAAATGACAAAAATGACAAAAATGACAAAAATGACAAAAATGACAAAAATGACAAAAATGACAAAAATGACAAAAATGACAAAAATGACAAAAATGACAAAAATGACAAAAATGACAAAAATGACAAAAATGACAAAAATGACAAAAATGACAAAAATGACAAAAATGACAAAAATGACAAAAATGACAAAAATGACAAAAATGACAAAAATGACAAAAATGACAAAAATGACAAAAATGACAAAAATGACAAAAATGACAAAAATGACAAAAATGACAAAAATGACAAAAATGACAAAAATGACAAAAATGACAAAAATGACAAAAATGACAAAAATGACAAAAATGACAAAAATGACAAAAATGACAAAAATGACAAAAATGACAAAAATGACAAAAATGACAAAAATGACAAAAATGACAAAAATGACAAAAATGACAAAAATGACAAAAATGACAAAAATGACAAAAATGACAAAATTGACAAAATTGACAAAAATGACAAAAATGACAAAAATGACAAAAATGACAAAAATGACAAAAATGACAAAAATGACAAAAATGACAAAAATGACAAAAATGACAAAAATGATAAAAATGACAAAAATGACAAAAATGACAAGAACAGCAAAAATAACTAAAATGATAAAAATAACAAACATGACAAAATGACAAAATGTCGAAAATTACAAATAGAATAAATATACCAAAAAGGACAAAACTGAAATAACAAAAATGGCAAAAATGACAAAAATGATAAAAATGACAGAATTGACAAAAATGACAAAAATTACAAAAACGACAAAAATGACATTGTCATTGTTGTCATTTTTGTCGTTTTTGTAATTTTTGTAATTTTTGTCATTTTTGTCAATTCTGTCATTTTTATCATTTTTGTCATTTTTGCCATTTTTGTTATTTCAGTTTTGTCCTTTTTGGTATATTTTTTCTATTTGTAATTTTCGACAAAGGACAAAGGACAAACATGACAAAAATGAAAAAAATTACAAAAATTACAAAAATGACAAAAATGACAAACACGACAAAAATGACAAACATTACAAACATGACAAAAATGACAAAAATGACGAAATTGATAAAAATGACAAAATTGACAAAAATAAAAAAAAAAAAATAACAAAAATGACAAAATTAACAAGGACAACGTTTTGTACCAATGGTATTGAAAACATCTCAGTTCAATCGGTCGAAATTCGATTACCAAATTTCGTGCGAAAATCGTCACCGTTCCAATCAGCGTTACTTCCAGTTCAAACACTGGATCGCTAAGTGTTAGAAGGAAGTGAAGGATTTTGCCGAAGCGCGTTGTGAAATCTTTAAAATAGACATTATCTTTCGCCGCAGCTAGTGAATACAGCTGTATTGTTTTGGTTAGCTGTCAACAAGCCAACTAGGTTGCAGCTGCGTGCAACATTGCGTGCAAGTAAAGCTCGCAGGGCTAAAGTTTTAGCCTCCTAGTTGCAAGCGAAAAGCTCCACCAACAGCAATATCTCCTTGCCAACAGTGAGACATCTGCTGTCAATTTTTGGAAGCTTACCAACGTGTGGACACAGAGAACAGACATCGGGCCCCGAACAAAAATTTGTTGAAATCGTGTGTGAGAATACCCACCTAAGTTTCAAACCAAATTCGTAAGTGGACTAACATCCATAAGATGTCGCTACCAGTACACATATTTTTCCATTTTTTCGACACGCTTAGAAATTAATACTCATAACTTATCTCAAATGAGACCATTGCAATGTATGAGAGTAACACAACTTTTTGTGTAATAAATTTTAAGATCATCTTGATTAAAAAAAAAATGCAAATCATATTTCAATCATACTTTAATTGCTGTCATATGTCCCAGCATATGCCCCATATTGTTCAATCAATATTGGCGCTGAATTGAAAGTTGAATTGCAAGTTTTAAAGTATGTCTGTCAGTAAATAGTTTTCTAGAACAGACAATGTGAACATAAATGTTATAATTGTTAATTATGGGTCGGTATTCCGGTTGATGTTATCTTGTAACTCATGTTTATAAATAACTTTAATCATTCCTACTGATTACTAAACCGGAATTACAAGTCCTCATCTATCGATCTCAGGTAACATCAACCAGAATATCGAGCCATAGTTTACAATTATAACATTTATGTTCACATTTTCTGTTCTAGAAAACTGTCAACTGATTGTAAAATCCCAACACATACTTTAACACTTGGAATTTAACTTTCAATTCAGCGCCAAAATTGTTTGAACAATATGGGGCATATGACAGCGTTCAATTGTGATTGAAATATTATTTGCATTTTTTTTTAAATCATGATGTTTTGAAATTTATTACACCAAAATTTGTGTTACTGTCATATATTGCACTGGCCTCCTTTGAGATAAGCGATGAGTATTAATTTCTAAGCGTGTCGAAAAAATGAAAACCAAAATAGGTGTACCGGTAGCGACATCTTATGTATGTTAGTCCACTTACGCATTTGGTTTGAAACTTAGGTTGGTATTCACACACACGTGTTGAGCTCCAGCTCGAACTCTGTTCTCTGTGGTGTGGAGTAGTTAAGACACCGTGCGGCCCCATCAAACTCGATCGTTTTCAAATTGATCGTTGAGGTGCAGAGCTTGTTTGTACCTTTTGGACGTGTTGAACAAGTTTCTGGGGGAAAAGAGGGTAAAACGTCCCTACTTTGGTCGTACCTTTAACGCTTGGCCAAAGTAGTTTATAAAGGAAAAGCGTAGTCGTTACCCGCTCAGGCGGAAACGCATTGCCGGTCACTTGTACCTTGAACCCTTGGGTGAACCGAAGTGTAAATAGGTCAAAGGGTAGTCGTTCCTCACTACGGTGAGAACGCATCTGTCGATTTGGAATTTTATCGTGGAATACAAAAATCTCGTGCTGAGGTCATCTAATAAGCGCCCAAACACTGGGCAGCCACTATGGCTGCATTAAATCCCCCCACGGGGATAACTACTACAGGCGATCCTCCCGATAAAAATGATCGAACCTTACCTGAATACATGGACCGATTAGGAACATTCGGAAAACTAATAATATTATCGCTGAGCTCAGCCGACGAGAAACACCCGCTACCGCAGAACCCGTTCATTGTTAGCAAATCTATTGACCAGTCCATCGGGAAAATCGAAGCCGCTTATACCGAAGAAAACGGTTCGAAATATGTTATCAAAACACGCAGCTCTAGATTAGCAACAAAACTGATCAACATGAAAGAGCTTATCGACGGAACAAAAATTCAAGTTATTCCCCACCCTGTCTTCAACATTAGTCGCTGCGTTATAAGCTGCAAGGAAGCGATTTCGTTAACTGACGATGAGCTGGTGGAAGAATTAACCTCACAAGGCGTTATAAAAGCACGCAGGATAACGCGAAAGGAAAACGGCAAAAGAATCAACACACCAACTGTAGTGCTTACAATCTCAGGCACTGTTATTCCGAAGGAAATACGAATGGGTATCATCAATTGTAGAACGCGACTGTTCTATCCTTCACCTCTACTTTGTTACCGTTGCTTTACCTACGGGCATACTAAAGACAAATGCCAGAATAATCCAACATGTAAGAATTGCTCAAAATCCCATGAAAATGAAATGGACGAAGACGAAGAGTGTGAAGAGGACCCTTTTTGCAAAAACTGCAAAGGGAATCATCCACCAACATCCCGAAAATGTGCAGTCTACCAAAAAGAGGAAGAAATAGTGAAACTCAAAGTCGACAGCGGAATATCCTTTGGAGAAGCAAGGAAAGAGTACGCAAAAAAACACGCGGAAAATTCCTATGCTAATGTATGCGGCGCGCAACAACGTCTCGAGCAGCTTCGAAAAGATCAGGAAAAAGAAGTGCAGATCGCCAAGTTGCTAGAGGAAAATGCCAGCCTCAAAGAAAAAGTGAATCGTTCACAAGAAACTGAAGACATTAAGAAATATCGTTCAGAAATGGAAAAACTGAGAAAAATCGCGAAGGAGTTTTACCAGCTCAAAGCTAAACTCAAGGCTGCCGAAGACAATCATGATATTTCTGAAACCGGATCTGAACGAGAAATGGAAACAGAAGTCAACGAACCATCGTATCCCGCCCACTCGAAAACTGCTTCAAATGATGAGACACCAATGCTGAAAAAGCAGAGGCTGAGCTCAAAAAATTCACTTCCACTGTGTCCAACCATGGAAACTGAAGAAACAAACGAAGCTCAAACTCAGCCTGAAGTCGTCGTGAAAAGAAGAGGTCGACCCCCAAAAAACAGGAATGACCAGCATGCAAAACCCTAACCTTTCCCAAATTATGACTGAACTTGCAATCGAAAACGGACACGACTTTGGAACTTTAGACAACGAAACTGGAATCCACGGCAATGACGAACGCAACCCAAATGGAAACTCTAATGAAACAAATGGAATTATCGGCATCAACGAACGCGACCCAACAGGAAACTCTAACGGAACTAATGGAATTACTGCACTCAGGAGAAATAATCCTCACTGGTTGGGGGCCGGTGAAGAGAAAGTAACCACCCCACCCCTGGCTACAGGGGAAGACGATCGAGGAAGCGGGAGCGGGGACGTCATACCTCAACCCGTGCTCTGCCAGCCTACTCATCGTTCTTCCAGTAGGACATCATCGAACACTGCACCCAATATTATCTCGTGGAATGTGCAAGGACTCAGACCCAAAAAAGCCGAACTAGATATCTTGATTCAAGAAAATCAGCCACAAGTTATCTGTTTGCAAGAGTCGATGTGCAATTCTCTAAACTGTCCACGCATCAATGGATTTAAAGTCTACCACAGACCACGCATGACAGGAAACCGAGCGGCAGGAGGAGTCATAGTGGCTGTCAAAGAAGACATCGAAAGTGAGGAAATAGCGCTCGAAAGTGCACTCGAGGCTATAGCCATCAGAATCGGAACGCCGTACAACGTAAACATTCTCAATATCTACCTGCCACCAAGAGAAAACATCACCAATTCTGAACTAACCATACTCATCAATCAAATCCCGAAGCCCCAATTGTTGGTTGGAGACTTCAACGCCCATCACCCATTGTGGGGCGCAGATCACGTTAGCGTGCGGGGCAGAACGATAGCAGAGTTCGCAGAAGAAAATAGTTTGATCATCTTAAATAATGGAGAACCAATTACCTACGTCGATCAGCGCCACGGCAGTATGTCGTGCCTAGATTTATCTCTCTGCTCAGAGGATCTAGCCGGACTACTCGAATTCAACGTGTCAGCAGATGCCTACAGTAGTGACTGTGGTATCTTGATATAAATCGTCTTTGCGCTCCCACCATACAGACCATGCAGACAATATATGGCCTGGCTTCGACCAGACCGAACTGAACGCCATGAGAAAATTTTCAAACTGCAGATTTTAAAACTCATGTCATTCGTTTGTGGGACCAAAACAAGTAAATTTATTCACTGGTATGTGCTCCTTAGGGTATTAACTATTGGTTCTGTTTAATAAGTATTACCTATTTAGTCTAAAATTGAAAATATTAGAACATTAAACTCAAGTGTCTCGGAAAACTGCTGATGGCGTTCAGTTCGATCTGGTCGAATCCCGACCATATGAGAGCCCAACTCAACCGACGATGTTTAGCAATCGATAGCACAACTGACCTTTGTAGAGTGTAGCAAGCAATCAAGTCAGTTGTGCGGCAGTCTGGATTTGGATCTTAATAAGGTCTAGACCCGGGACTCCACATTGGCGATCCATGCCAGGGTGTTTTTTTGCATTTTCCCTCAGTGAGGAAGGAGGAATGGGGCCAGTGCTTCAGGGAAACCCAGCACTGGTCATACAAAGCCGTATGGGCAAGAGGGATTCGACCGCCCGCCAGGGCATTAGCGGTATACGACTGCCCATTAGGGCAAAGAGGGATCCGACCGCCAAAAAGGGCAATTGTGTTTTGTATTTGAGAGTAATATAGGTTTAAAACAAAACCGCCAGCCCATTAGGGCATCAGAGGGATTCGATCGCCTAATAAGGCGAATATGTTATAAATTTTTTAGATTTTAATATGCTTGGTAGAACCACCAGCCCGCAATGGTTAAGCCTTGCATTTGTGTTGTTTATTTGAGAGTTAAATTGTGTTTAATTTGAGAGGAAAATTGTGTTTTAATTTGAGATTATAATTTGTGTTTTAATTTGAGATTAATATAAATACTAAATCGATAGTGAGCCGGGTTTCAACCCATGGCCGTCGAATTATTAATAGCCGGGTTTCAGCCCATGGCAACCGATAGTAAGCCGGGTATTAGCCCATGGCCATCGGTAGAAGAATAAAAGCCGGGTTTCAGCCCATGGCAACCGATAGTTAGCCGGGTTTTAGCCCATGGCCGTCGGTATAATGTTAAGAGCCGGGTTCAGCCCATGGCAATATAAAAATAATATGATGATAATAATAATGAAGCAATTATTAAGAACGGGGAGAATGTGGTATCTTGATATAAATCGTCTTTGCGCTCCCACCATACAGACCATGCAGACAATATATGAGAGCCCAACTCAACCGACGATGTTTAGCAATCGATAGCACAACTGACCTTTGTAGAGTGTAGCAAGCAATCAAGTCAGTTGTGCGGCAGTCTGGATTTGGATCTTAATAAGGTCTAGACCCGGGACTCCACAGTGACCATTTACCGATCAGTGTAGTCTTTCCTGGAAGGATAATACCACCAAAAAGTCGAGCTAGGTGGAAAATCGAGGACGCCGACTGGGAGCAGTACCAAAATGCACTCAACTTTGAACGAGACAGCAACGTGGAACGCCAAGTAGTAAATATAACAAAATCTATCCTCGAGGCTGCAGAACTTTCCATTCCCAAGACGAAAGGCACTTTTGGAAAAAAGAGCGTTCCATGGTGGAATGAAGACATCGCAGAGCTCGTCAAAAAAAGGAGGAAAGCATTGAGACAACTGAAAGCCAACAGATTAAACCC
Source organism: Uranotaenia lowii (assembly GCF_029784155.1). Classification (NCBI taxonomy): domain Eukaryota; kingdom Metazoa; phylum Arthropoda; class Insecta; order Diptera; family Culicidae; genus Uranotaenia; species Uranotaenia lowii. The sequence goes on from NC_073693.1 coordinate 84,446,575, forward strand.
AGATCAACTTGAGAGCACCTTCCAAAACGCCAACACTGCTGCAAAAGAAGCGATCATAAATGCGAAGAGGAAAAGTTGGGAAGAACTGGCAGGAACTTTTTCTTCACAGACCCCATTGAAGGAAATGTGGAGCAATTATCGGAAAGTACAAGGAAAGATGAGGGGCCATCAAATTACCTCGATCCGCTATGAAAGTGAAACGACTACAGACCCTAAAGCCATATGCGAGTCCCTGGGAGACGCTTTTCAAAAAGTATCCAGTGAAAGTGCGTATAGTGAACGTTTCCTCAATCACAAACGACAGGTCGAATCCAATACATTGCTTATCCCGGCAGATTCAGGCCAGCACAACCAAAAGTTTAGCAGATATGAACTCGACGAAGCTCTGGAGGGACTAAAAGGCTCCTCACCAGGACCTGACAACATCCACTACGCGATGCTTTCGCACCTCCCTCTAGATGGGAAAACTGTTCTGTTAGAGACATACAACCGATTATGGGAGGAATCAGTCTATCCCCTGGAATGGACAAAATCGATTGTTGTCCCCATCTTTAAAGGTAAAGGCCAACGATCAGATCCTCTAAACTATCGCCCAATTTACCTCAACAGCTGCATGGGAAAGGTCTTCGAAAGGATGATCAACAATCGCCTGGTTCATCTTCTAGAAACGAAAAACCTGCTATACAATCGTCAATACGCTTTCCGGAAAGGACGAAGCACAACAGATCACCTTTGTACCCTCGAAAAGATTATCCGTGACACTTTTAACAAAAACAAAATAGCTCAAGTAGCATTCCTGGATATCAGCAAAGCCTACGATACTACCTGGCGCAGGCTTTGCCTAGAGCAGTTGGTGAGTAACAATATCGGTGGAAAAATGGTGCACTACCTTCAAGAAATGCTACGAAGCAGGAATTTCCAAGTATCGATAAACGGAAATACGTCGAGTCTCAAGTCAATGGAAACCGGCCTTTGCCAAGGTTCGGTGTTAAGCGTGACAATGTTTTTGCTGGCTATAAATACCCTTACTAGTTATCTACCCTCAACCGTTGAATGCCTGATATACGCTGACGACGTAATCTTGATCGCAACTGGCGAAAACGCAGAGCAAACAGAAGGAAAGCTTCAGACAGCTTTTGACCATTTAGGGTCCTGGGAAACTGAAACCGGATATAAAATATCAGCTGAAAAAAGTGCAACTGTCATCTACCGCACACCACGTAAAAAAAAAACCGACAACTCCGAGCAAGTTAACGCTCAATGGGGCGATTGTGCCTCGCAAAAACCAACACAAATGCTTAGGCGTTATCCTCGATCAACACCTGAAATATCGTGCCCACGCTGAAGAAGTGAAAGCAGCCTGCCAGCAAAGAGTCCTTTTTATCCGGAGCATAGCTGCTAGGACTTGGGGTGGAGATAGAAACACCCTGTTAAAACTATATCGTGCAACTATACTTGAAAAACTTCTTTACGCAGCACCGATTTTATCAGCCATGGAAGGTAAAGTTCATCAGTCGTTGGAAACAGTGCACAACGCAGGACTTCGAGCAATCGTAGGAGCCTTCAGAACAAGTCCAGTGGTTAGTCTACAAGCCGAAACCGGAATCCCCAGTTTGAAAACATTGATTAATCAGCGAACCGTGATTTATACTTCCCGATGTCTAGCCGTTGATCGTATCGAGGAAAACTCTGAAGATGATAACATAAACCATCTCAGCAGTGACAGCAACAGCGATATAAGTTCCGACGAAAGGTGGGGAGAACGATCTAGAATCCAGCCTAACAGCTACATCGATAGAGGATCTAATTTGATAGCCGAATTAGAACTACAGCTGCCAAGAACAACAGTCTTCAAATTTCCAGAATGCCCTCCGTGGAAACGGCTTAAACTCAACGTGGACAAAAGCCTTCACCACGAACTTTCCCAAGGCTCAACATCGAACGATCTAAGACACATTTTCAACGAATTACGGCAAACAAAATACCGTATTCACAAAGCAATCTATACAGATGGATCAAAAAAGGACTCGAAATGCGGCTATGGAGTAGTGTGTGATGACTTCGTATTCCAAAAGCGTATGAATAACATTAGCAGTATTTTCGCAGCAGAAAGCGAAGCAATCAAACAAGCTCTGACTTGGATAGTCGATCAGCGAGAATCTCGAGCATATCTTATATGTACTGACTCCATGAGCGTTGTAACAAACCTTGAAAAATGCAAATTAAACTCCAGATGGAAGGACTCTGTACAAACCCTGTTCAATCAGATCGTCGAGATGGGATCAGAAATAGTTATTTTCTGGGTCCCCAGTCATATCGGGATTCCGGGAAATGAGAGAGCAGACATTGAAGCAAAAAAGGCTTTGGAACTGCCAGAGGATGAAAACCAGATTATAGACATCAAGGAAACACGGAAAATCATCAAGGCACAGTTCATTAACCGATGGCAGATGCAGTGGCATTCAAACCTAACCAACAAATTACGCGAAGTGAAAAACACTGTGCTTCCATTCAAAGCTGCATTCTTGGGGAATCGACGAGATGACGTGATCCTAGCACGTTTACGCATCGGACACACATTACTTACACATTCGTACCTTCTGGACAGAGTTGACCGTCCATTATGTCACAGATGCAACGAAGTATTAACCGTGAAACATATCATCGCAATGTGCCCACAATTGGAAGAGGAACGGATCAGTCACGGAGTACCGGGTAACCTTCGAGAGGCATTAGCAGACGACAAAGAAAGAGCAACAACAGTGTTAGAATATTTAAAATCAATCCAATTGTACGATAAAATTTAACATTACTTTGTAACTTTAAAACATCAGGGACCCGAATGCCAAAAAAGGTCCTAAATAAATGCAAAAAAAAAAAAAAAAAAAAAATTAACAAAAATGACAAAAATGACAAAAATGACAAAAATGACAAAAATGACAAAAATGACAAAAATGACAAAAATGACAAAAATGACAAAAATGACAAAAATGACAAAAATGACAAAAATGACAAAAATGACAAAAATGACAAAAATGACAAAAATGACAAAAATGACAAAAATGACAAAAATGACAAAAATGATAAAAATGACAAAAATGACAAAAATGACAAGAACAGCAAAAATAACTAAAATGATAAAAATAACAAACATGACAAAATGACAAAATGTCGAAAATTACAAATAGAATAAATATACCAAAAAGGACAAAACTGAAATAACAAAAATGGCAAAAATGACAAAAATGATAAAAATGACAGAATTGACAAAAATGACAAAAATTACAAAAACGACAAAAATGACATTGTCATTGTTGTCATTTTTGTCGTTCTTGTAATTTTTGTAATTTTTGTCATTTTTGTCATTTTTGTCAATTCTGTCATTTTTATCATTTTTGTCATTTTTGCCATTTTTGTTATTTCAGTTTTGTCCTTTTTGGTATATTTTTTCTATTTGTAATTTTCGACAAAGGACAAAGGACAAACATGACAAAAATGAAAAAAATTACAAAAATTACAAAAATGACAAAAATGACAAACATGACAAAAATGACAAACATTACAAACATGACAAAAATGACAAAAATGACGAAATTGATAAAAATGACAAAATTGACAAAAATAAAAAAAATAACAAAAATGACAAAATTAACAAAAATGACAATAATAGCAAAAATGACAAAAATGATAAAAATAACAAACATCCCAAGCAACCAGCGTTCCCTTTAAAAGGTTCCATAGAAACTTAATCAGCTCTCGTTTGTGTCTAAAGAGAATGCTAATCAGCCCAAAATTCAAGTTCTTAAAGCTACTTTAAAGTTCGTTTAGTTGGCTGTAGATAACGCTATTCAGCTTCTAAGAGAATGTCAAGAAACTTCTACGGGCCGGAAAAAAATCCGGTTGACAGATGTCAGATTGCTAGGTTGTCGGTCTATCATGGTTTATCTCATTGGTTATAATTATATTGTTTTGATTAAAAAAGCTGCTTACGCCTAGAGAATTGGACCGCTGCTCTCTAGGTTGCAATGAAACTCACCAGCCTCTCGACCAATCCAGCAATAGTTCATTACGCGAACGTTATCGACCTACCTGAAATAAGTTCCATTAAAAGCGCTTAGAAGTTTAATCTTTCAAAGGGCGATGGAATTTCCTGAGTAACTTCTATGCGACAAGAGTCACGTGAAGTTCCCGTAAAACATTTTTTCAGCCAAATGTGAACTTCGGAGTTCCATCTTTAAGTAAAAACGCGACTTTTCTTTGCTTGGGATGACAAAATGACAAATAGAATAAAAATACCGAAAAGGACAAAACTGAAATAACAATAATTACAAAATAACAAAAATGAGAAAAATTATATTAAAGTGACAGAAAAGATAAAAATGACAAAAACATTACGAACATGATAATATTTGAAGCAAGTAATAAAACTGACAAAAAATTGCAAAAGATGACAAAATTGACAAAAACGGCAAATATGACAAAAAAAACAAAAAATTATGAAAATGTTAAAAATGACACAACTAGCAAAAATGACAAAAATTGAAAACATGACAAAAACGATAGAAAGAACAAAAATAACAAAACTTAAATGACAAGATTTACAAATATGACAAAAATGATGAAAATGGCAAAAAAATGACAAATTCGAGATAAAAGACAAAACTGACAAAAAATTATATTTTTTTTATCAATTTGACTAAGTTTTCATCCGGAGTATCAAGTTTTCACGAATACATGTTCGCTTTTTGTGAAAATAAGTCTCAACGCGTGTTTGTACTAGCTTTCTGTAGAAGTTAGTTGTGAAAACTTTCCTGGGATAGAAGTCCCCATGTATCGCTTCTCGGCCTGAAGGCTAAGATCAAAGTGTAGTGCAGAAGTCTCCATCTGCTGTGAATAACACTTTTGTGTAAGCGGAAATCTCAATTCCCTTTGACAATTACACGTTATCACTTTCTATCAGTAGAAGCAGAGAAGTCTCGATCCTCTTGAACATAAAGCACTCAAGAGGAAAAATTGATATTTGTCCAAAACTTTTCTGCATACAGAATTAAAGCAATCAGAAATAAAGGTTTTGATAAAATTAGGAGAAAAAAACGGACAATTAGAGTTGTTAAAGTTTTAAGTGAAATTTTAATTAAATCTTTCCGTGAACTACTGATCTTTTTTGTATTTTTGTCTCGTTAGAAAATTTAATTAATGGATTGATCATTAGATCGAATACCATGTGTGGTTCAGTTAGTATTTATTTATATCGTTAATCAACTTCCTTTTAAAACACCTTTTATGGTTTCTTATCCTTATTTTTTTCCTGTTTTTTCTTGCAAGATTCTATAATTTTTACATTCCCATCGCCCGGCTCTTTGCTTGACGCCTCTGAGTCGGATTTAACCTTCTGTCGTGAACATTTCTTCGCTTCCGGCAAACCTTGTCGCTTTCCGCGCAACTTCATCTCCAACGAGTATAAGTTCCGGTCGATCGCTTTCTCCATATCTTTGATGCTAAATTCCTTCACACACTTTTTGCCATTTTTCACCAGGGCGCTTAATTTTTCTGTGACGGCATACTGTTCGAAAATTTTCTGGGCTCGTTCACGGATGGAATTTAGCTGCTCCAGGGCCGGATGGCTGCGCTTCGGCGAGGGACAAGCACAACAATCATCTTTTGTCCCGGATGGCTTCGCCGTATCGCCACTTTTAGGCTTCCGGTGCTTCCATGAGCTAAAAAGCTGAAATTTTGAAAATGGAATGGCATTATTATAAAAATCATGAGAAATTTGGTTTTCAAATCAGACTCTCTGGAGCCAATGTTTAAGCATTCGTATTCTAGAATGGAAATTAAAATAAAGAATCTGCTATGGTGGCTCCAGAGAGTGAAATAGGAAATTAAAATCTGTTTTCAGTTTGAAATTCGAATATCTGAAATCAAATGTTGTTTTTATGTTCCAAGAAAACAAGTAAAATACCTCTTCAACCTTTTGTTTTAATGATACCAAAACTTCTTTGTAAAACCATTTGGTGTCCGAGGGGGGTTCCGGTGCTTTGTTGGGTCTTGATGAGCTGCAAAGGTATCTGTTTTGTCTGGCAACAGATACCGTACCAGCTTTGCCGATAATTGCATGCGATGTTCTGCACCGGACCAATAGTGCGGCCAGCATAGCGCTTCCACAAATTTAAACCTTCGAACCGTTGATGATACTCACTAGGGATTTAGACTTTTTTTTTTAAGATTTTGACGTTGCATAGAATATGGCCAACTACGAAACGAATTTTAAGTTAACTGAAAAAAGGTTCATGCTCAAGCTTTGATCTGTTTTGTTTTACAGCACATATGAATGAAAATGCTGTATGCGTTTTTTTTTGCAATGTTCCGGAATCCCTTGCGCAAAATAACCGAACCAAAACTCCATCAACGGATTCTCACCCAACATGTTTGCACCCATGCTTAACTCACACCACCATTTGCGCCATGCTTTTTACCGGAATCAATTCGGCCATGACAACAGGAATGTAAACAAGGCCTCACTTTTGTGCCTCTGTGAAAAATCCATCAGTACATTTCGATCCGCTCCAGCAAATCCAAATCTATCAAGCCCGGAATTCCTGTGCTTCAAAATTGCGTTGCATTGTAAAAATGGCCAAAGGAATCGTTGCTGCCGAACTGCCCAGCCTGGAAGTTCAATTCACTGCTTATGCGAAATATAGACCGGCCCAGAACACTCTGCAGGGTGACGGCAAACGGATACTGTTGTCCCAGAGCGATGCCTGGATGCAGCAGGCCAAACTGATGGAGAAGAAGGTGTTTACGCTGACCGAAACGGGGGTGGCGTTTTTCTCGTTCCGGTAAGTTTAGATTGAGTTTTTTCCTAAATATTTTAAGAATTTCCGAAATTTGTTAAAATCTGAGTTTTGAAATTAAACTCAAAACTAAACTAGAAACAAAAGGATTAGATTAAGAATCTAAAATCTCAACTTGAAGACTTGAAGCAGATTTCAAAATTTGCTTTGCATATCCAAATCTTAAATATGAAATCGGGAATTCGAATCTGAAACCTGAATCTGAAATTGTTAATGAGATTATCGGCCTTATGGTGAAAAAGATGTCCTTTGTAGAGAGAACAATTCAAGATTATGTTTTTATATAGACGGATAGAGAGTTAGAAGAAATGAAAGATGGTAAAAATGAGCGAGTGAAATTTTATTTAGAAGCATGATCATTGCAAAACAAATTTTTGTTCAGCTCTGACATTTGAATCTTATATTTGAATCTGAAATCTGAATCTGAATCTGAATCTTAAATCTGAGTATGAAATCTGAAATCTGAAGTTTAAATCTGAATCTGAAACCTTCATCTGAAATTTTTATCTTAAATTTGAATTTTCAATCTGAATTTGAAATCTAAATCTAATATTTGAATCTGAAATCTGAATCTGAAATCTGAATCTGAAATCAGAATTTTAAATCTGAATCTGAAATCTGAATCTGAAATCTGAATCTGAAATCTGAATCTGAAATCTGAATCTGAAATCTGAATCTGAAATCTGAATCTGAAATCTGAAATCTGAATCTGAAATCTGAATCTGAAATCTGAATCTGAAATCTGAATCTGAAATCTGAATCTGAAATCTGAATCTGAAATCTGAATCTGAAATCTGAATCTGAAAGCTGAATCTGAAATCTGAATCTGAAATCTGAAATCTGAATCTGAAATCTGAATCTGAAATCTGAATCTGAAATCTGAATCTGAAATCTGAATCTGAAATCTGAATCTGAAATCTGAATCTGAAATCTGAATCTGAAATCTGAATCTGAAATCTGAATCTGAAATCTGAATCTGAAATCTTAAATCTGAATCTGAATCTGAAATCTGAATCTGAAATCTGAATCTGAAATCTGAATCTGAAATCTGAATCTGAATCTGAAATCTGAATTTGAAATCTGAATCGGAAATCTGAATCTGAAATCTAAATCTGAAATTTGAATTTAATATTTGAATCAATCTGAAATATGAATCTGAAATATGAATTTTAAATCTGAACCTGAAATCTGAATCCGAAATCTGCATCTGAAATCTTAATCTTCAATTTGAATCTGCAATCTCAATTTGAAATCTGAATCTGAATTTTGAATCTAATATTTGAATCCGAAATCTAAATCTGAAATCTGAATCTGAAATCAGAATTTAAAATCTGAATCCGAAATCTCCATCTGAAATCTGAATCTTAAATTTGAATCTGCAATCTGAATTTGAACTCTAAATCTGAAATTTGGATCTAATATTTGAATCTAAATCTGAAATCTGAATCTGAATCTGAAATCTGAATCTGAAATATGAATCTGAAATCTGAATCTGAAATCTAAGTCGGAAATCTGAATCTGAATCTGAAATCTGAATCTGAAACCTGATTCTGAAATCTGAATCTGAAATCTGAATCTGAAATCTGAATCTGAAATCTGAATCTGAAATCTGAATCTGAAATCTGAATCTGAAATCTGAATCTGAAATCTGAATCTGAAATCTGAATCTGAAATCTGAATCTGAAATCTGAATCTGAAATCTGAATCTGAAATCTGAATCTGAAATCTGAATCTGAAATCTGAATCTGAAATCTGAATCTGAAATCTGAATCTGAATATGAAATCAGAAATCTGAATCTGAAATCTGAATCTGAAATCTGAATCTGAAATCTGAATCTGAAATCTGAATCTGAAATCTGAAACTGAAATCTGAATCTGAAATCTGAATTCTGAATCTGTAATCTGAAATCTGAATCTGAAATCTGAATCTGGAATTTGAATCTGAAATCTAAATCTGAAATCTGAATCTGAAATCTGAATCTGAAATCCGAATCTGAAATCTGAATCTGAAATCTGAATCTGAAATCTGAATCTGAAATCTGAATCTGAAATCTGAATCTGAAATCTGAATCTGAAATCTGAATCTGAAATCTGAATCTGAAATCTGAATCTGAAATCTGAATCTGAAATCTGAAATCTGAACCTGAAATCTGAATCGGAAATCTGAATCTGAATCAGAAATCTGAATCTGAAATCTGAATCTGAACTCTGAATCTGAAATCTGAATCTGAAATCTGAATCTGAATCGGAATCTTAAATCTGAGTATGAAATCTGAAATCTGAAGTTTAAATCTGAATCTGAAACCTTTATCTGAAATTTTTATCTTAAATCTGAATCTGAAATCTAAATCTAATATTTGATTCTGAAATCTGAATCTGAAATCTGAATCTGAAATCTGAATCTGAAATCTGAATCTGAAATCTGAATCTGAAAACTGAAGCTGAAATCTGAATCTGAAATCTGAATCTGAAATCTGAATCTGAAATCTGAATCTGAATCTGAATCTGAAATCTGATTCTGAAATCTGAATCTGAAATCTGAATCGGAATCTGGATTCGACATCTTATCGAAAATCAGAAAACTACAACCCAAGTAACCAAAAGTCGCAAAGATACTTAATTTTGTGCATCAAAAGTTCACATTTGGCTGGATAAAAGGTACTCGAGAGAAATGAAAAAAAGAGCTTGATTTGGACTTCTGAACGAACATAAAAAGTCTAAACAAGTAGCATGGAACATTTTTGTGCGTTCCAAGTACCTTAAAAAATCCAGGATTCAATTTGGCGTATCGTGCTTCGTTACGAACTTTTAACGAATTTTTTGGTTCCATGCAGAACTTCTTACGAACTTTTTGGTTTCATGCAGAACTTGTTACGAACTTTTTGGTTCCATGAGGAACTTCTAAGGAACTTCAATGCAAACGTAAGCGTTAAGATTTTGCACAAGAAAGAATAACAGAAAATCAGAGCTACGAATATACGAACAACGGAATAAACCCACAAATAAATCAACTGTTTTGATCCAAATGGAAAGATGTCATAAATCTTAAAGATTGTCTTAAAAATTCATTTCACGTTTTAAATTTGAACAATATTTATATCTAATAAACCGAAACAAAAAAACACATCTCTTCGTTGACAATCCGATTTTTCGTTTAATGTTCCTTCGCTAAGTTATTATTACATCCTTATTACTACTCTGTCAAAGGAATTATTTATAGGTTTTAAATTATATAGGAATAAAACTTTAAACTCCAGATGAGTTTAGAAAGATGCTGAAAGCTTAAAATGATGAAAATGGTAAATTTTCAAAAATTAATGAAAACCCATAACATTTTATTAAGATAAACCGTTTTTATTAATGAATTCAATTTAATGTTTCAAACCTCAAATCAAACGTCGTTTTAGGATTTTAGTTATTTTTCTCCTCTAACTTGAGCATCGTGATAATCATTTCATTGATAGACTCATCTTGCAAATTACTTTAACAATAAGGTCGAATCAAGCAGGATAGTGACCAAGCACAGGGTTATCAGTTGATAGTATAGGTTTTCCGTCTAGGACAACGGACCGTTCCGATTAGTTGAACCGTTTTATAAATTCATTTTCAAAACTGTCCAAACCTTCGAAAGCATCCTGAAAATCATAAAACATAATAGACACTCAGAAGGAACAAAAATATTTACCAAAACTTACGATTTTCTGGTTGTTGCCTCCTTTTTCAGTTTGCTTTTAATCCTCACTAAATTTTCCATTTTCTTCTGATAAGTCCTTCTGTAACTCTTCTTGGTTTGATAGTTTAAGAAGTTTTCTTTCTAAACTTTCGAAACAAGTAGAAGAAAGAATGTAGTGCAAAAAAGATTTCACAAAAATATCATCAAACTTTATACTAACGTTAGCTCAATTCCAAATCTTGCTGAATCTAATTCCGTGATTGTTTGTTTATCTTTTGGTAAAAAGCCTACTTTGAGAAGGGATAGTCCTTAAATTGTTTAAATTGATGTTCTGAACATCGATACCATAAGAATCGCCCATGGTACAAAGGTAACATGCTCAGCTTTCACCAGGAGAGTTCAGGTTCAAATCCCCAAGAAAGAAGCAAGTTTTAGAGTAAGTATGATATTCATTTAGAGAAAAGGATTTAAAACAAACAGATTTCATTGGTAAATTGTAAGATTAATAACAAAAAAAATGTGAACGCTTTATTTTGTCCTTTTTCTGTTTTTTTTTTCAAAGCTCATGTAAAGGCTGAATAGCCTTCTACTCAGCTTTGGATATGGAACTTGAAAGTGTGGATATGAACTTAAATTTCTAGCTGAATAGAATGCTATACAGCCCTTGAGCAGGGCTGAGTAAGCTTTTAAGAGAATGTTTTACGGAACTTTTAGTTACTTGGGAATGTTAAATACCTTTATCTAAAACCAGAGATCTAAAATTTGAAATATAACTCTGAAATGAAAAATGTCAATCTAAATTTTAATTCTAAATATGAAATCGGAATCTGAAATTCGAACCGCAAATGTAAATCAATGAAGATAAGTTGAAAAATGGTTCCATTTTTTTTTGTTTATCCAAAGTAAAATCAATAAACTATATCATTGAATTTCCTACATTTTAACTTTTCTGCTGTTTCTAGCAAATCAACCCTGGACTTCGAGGAGTTCGAACAGTACCTGGACAAGCTGTGCGCCGAGCGGGGCCTGGATGTGGACGAGATTCGCTTCTGCCTGGTGAGTTGTGGCCCACCCGGGATGGGCTCCTGACAGTTCAGTAGCGAAACGGTGCTCGCCTTTCTGGACGACGTCATACGGCGCAGTTCGGATTTCTAGTGGCCGGTTCTTTTTACATCTTTGTCTGTAAATTGTCTGGAAATGACTCCAGTGTATTTTGATACTATGTATTTTATGAACAATCGATAGGTTGTAGAAAACAAATAGTTGTAATAACATCAATTGAATCACGTGTTAATCGTAGAAATCCCAATTCTCTATAAGCTTTCGGATGAATAAAAAAATCATGTCATGACTTTCATGAAATATGATATTTTTTATTATGCTTTGTTACATGATTCATTGAGATGAGAAGTGGAGCTCTTTTTTTGTTTGTTTTGTTTTATCAATAATACTTAAAAGAAAAGACGATGAAAATGAAGTTCCAGCGATGTCGAGCGGCTATGATCTAAAAGAATTTGATATTCCTACTTAAAGACTAAAATCGAGCCCGGAAACATATTGTCGAAAGCGAATAACTGTGTTTTTAAATTTTTGTTTTTCGAGGCAAACGATCTATCAAAATAAAACAAAATGCGCATATTCGCCAAATGTTGGCGACTCAGTTTGATTCAGGCCAAAGAGAATAAAGTACTTACTGCTTATACTTAGTAGAATGCTGCATTAGGAGACAATATTTTTCCCCGATTTTGGTAGAGGAAATACCGTGGAACTATTGTTACTTGGGTTTGTTGTAAGTATCTGCAAGATGCAAAAGCTGACTATCTTTTAAGTTTTACTTCTATACGGATGGCGTGGTGTGGTATTTAATTCTACGTTATTTAAAAAATAGCTAAATCAACTAAAAAACTTAATCCATAAAAACCGGCTCCGTACGAGAAGCTGAAGTTTACTCTTCTGTGTTGTAAATTTTTTGGTTCATTCCGAAAATTTGTTTGACATTATCATTATTTCCCGGTGTAAATTTAATCAAATGCTAGATAAATGGTGAAGTAGAAATAAGTTTTTTTTATTCACAATGTACCTATCAACTCGCAGATGACTAATACTTTTTATCGACATAATCCAAATTCCTTACTTAGTAGGTATAGTGTTTCGCAAATCGAAATATTTGTAATATTTCTTAGATCACCGATGAGAGCAACGGTGCGTGATCGCGAGCTTCTTTTTATTCATCTGTTTCGAACATTTGTTTTCGAACTTTCTACGTGTCTCTAAACACCTGTTTCCCCGCTATTGTATTACTATTTGATTAACGGGTGCCAACTACAATTTTACAATGTTATCACACACGCAGAGAAAAATTCCATTTTTTGTAGCAAAAAGAAAACAAACCGTAGAAACGAGAAAAAAATCATGATGCAGGCCTTTGTCATGGATGTTCTGCGCTAGGCTGGCTGGGACTGGCGCTCAATCGACGAACATCTCTTTGAGATCATGCTCGTACATCGCAATCAGCAGCATTATGCCGAAGCCAGCGGTCATGCCAACAAACTGCAGCAAGAACTCCGACGTTCTGCAACTGTCACCCGCTCCGTGCGAAGACGTCAGCTCCGGAATCTAGATGCAAAAAATAACAATTACTTTTTCTAATGTTTTTCATAAGCTATACTAAATAATTTACCATATCTACTAAAGCAATGTACAGGAACAATCCGGCTGCCACCGAAAATACCCAAGCTGACGCCGCAGCCTGATGACCGATCAGAATACCAATCACCATCCCGAAGAAGCTGAGGATAGAGGACAGCAAATTGTAGTATACTGCATCCCGTGCCGACATGCCGGCTTTCAGCAGCACGGCAAAATCACCCAGTTCATGGGGCAACTCGTGACAGAACACGGCGATGGCTGTCGAAAATCCGCCGGCAATATTGTTGGCAAAAGCGGCCCCGATGGTCATACCGTCGGTGAAATTGTGTAACCCATCGCCCATGATAACCATCCAGGCCACAGCCGATAACGACCCTGGGGGTGAATGAACGTGGCCATGGGTGTGCGAGTGCCCATGATGTTTGGTTTCGTGCTCCCGCAGAATGATGGTATAATTTTCGGGGCGTATTTTTGCACTTTTGTGGTTGCTAAGCTGATCATTGCTTTCGATACTGGCATCATCTAAATTGGTGGAGACTGTATTGACGTCCTGATTAGCTGTTGGATCGTCTTTGCCATTGCTATTACGATGATGATGATGATGGTGGTGGTGGTGATTGTTGGCACCATCGCCATGTTCTCCATGCTCCCCTAAGTTTGCACATTTGGCTGAAGCGTTGTTGTGGTTATTGTGATTATGATGCTCCACGTGGTTATGCTCATGATGATCATCCTTGGTGTCCATCGCTATTTCATCGTAGCAGTAAGGGTAGGAACTGTACTTGTGTTTGCATTGCTTTTCTCCTCCGGTAGCGTTGTGCAAAGAGCTGACCTCAGGATCTCGCATCACCCTTACCCGTGAAGATGGTTTATCTTTCTTTTCCTTGTGCTTGTACCACTCGGCTACAACCGTCAGGAAGCGTTCCATAAAATAAAAGAATACAATCCCACTGACCGCGGCCAGGCCTTTGTACATCATCTCATCATGCGAGTTAGCCATCGTTGTATGCATCATGGCGTGGGGCAACAGATGAAGCAGAGCGTCCCCGCAAAGTGTGCCAACTGCCAGCGCTACTAGAAACTGCAACACGTGTTGATAACCATGTTTGTCCATGCAAGGTATCACAGCTACGCCAAGCAAACCGCACAAACTTACACCCAGAATTGCAAGTGTAGAGTACAGCCAAACTGAGGGATCTATTTCACTCCCAGCTGAGCCATGCTCCCCGTGATGATGGTGCACTGAATTGTGCAAGCTCTTGTTCATCATCCCGTTAAGGTCCGGAACTATGGAGGGATCTATGCATCCTGCCCGTTCGTACGAGGTTGTCGACGAAAGTTGGGCCAACAAAATCGGACAGATATTGAACAGATCGTCTCGATCTATCCGGAAAGTTGATTTTAATTTTTCCAATTCACTCAGTGAATTATTGGTTCCGTTAGATTTTTCACTGATGGTTACGTTCTTACTATTGATACTTGTATCCAGGAAACTTTTATTGGTACTGCTGCTGCTCATGCCCTCATTACTGTTTTTATTGTTACTACTGATAAGTGCTTCTGGCCTTATAACCGGTGGGATGATTGCTTGATTTGACTTGGGGGAAGCCATGTGCTTCAGAAAGTCCACGCTGTTGATACACTAAAAAAAACAAAAAGTATTTTTGAGAAATTATATGATTCTATATGACTAAGAACATATTTACCGATTTCGTTTCACTGACTCCGTGACTAGAAACAGTCGTCGAGCCGGGATATACGTCCGTATTTAACTGGTACATGTTCAGCTGTTTCATCATTTTCTCAAATCCCGCCACGTTCATCGTCATCGTATCCGGATCCCCAAATTCGGCAAATATCCTTTGCATGAACGGGTCCAACTGAGAACGGATCGCTTTTGCACTCTCATCCTCATCGCGATCGTGATCATGTCCATCGTGGTCCCCATGATGGTCATGATCATCGTGACCATGCGTGTGACGTTTGACCAGTACGTTCGGTTCAACGAGAGGTTCCTGTTTCTGCTGTGACCGGAAGTCCAAACCGTTTGTCGTCGTAACCGGCGGAATTCGATTGGAAGCTAGCCCGGAGAGGTCATCGTGCTGTTTGCAGGGCAGGTGGTCGGCGCACAGCAGGCACACGACACACACGGCCATGATGTGCCGTGCCATGGCGTAGGGCAGGTGGAGTTCGCAGTTTAAGCCTATTTTTAGGCAATTTCTCCTTTACAACAACGATTCTTGGTGTGTAACAGATGTTCTCCCACAAATCTATCCTTCAGAAAGCCGGTGCGGTGTTTCCATTGATATTAGTTTAGGAAGGTTTTTTTTATCTAGAAAGGAGAAAATAGAAAAAAGCTATTAAATATTACTTTTATTAATAAAAAATATTATAAAAACTATAAAATGAAACCGACGTTTATTAACGCTAATCGTCGCATTTCAGTAGCCCATTTTAGACAATTTCATCATTACAATGTAATTTACATTACCCCACAGCCACACGACAAGGTGAATCAATAGGACAAAAACCTTCACGACGTCCAATCCAATTCAATAGTATTCCCATCACATTCACCTGTAGCAGCTATTAGGTGGTATGAAAAAACCCTAGCAATTGCTTTTGCTAAACTAAATCGAGCATTCGAGCAGTCGCAGAAAGCAATTGCTTCGGTTGATATGAATAAAGTTTTTTCTGACAGCTGTTTTCTCAGTCAGGAGATTTTACTTTTAGAACAAGCTAGTTTGGTATGAATAGAGCCCAAATCTGAAGCAATCGCTCGAGAAATCTCCTAGCAATTACTTTATTTTCTAAGCATGCTTGGTAGCAGACTTTTCCAATAAACAAATTCTTCAACAACGTCATGAATTTATAAAATTAGCAATATTACACTGCAATACAATTTAAAAAGGCATTTTCAACATAGATAAAGAACAGTCGAAGTGATAACCCAACTTTTTTCATATTCCTGTTGTTGTATGAAATGATTCGTCTAAGATGAAACAAAACAAATCAATTAGTAAATATTTCAAATTAAAAAAATCCGGCTACAGTGGAAGAAGTCCCAATCGGCTTGAAGTTGGAAGAAAGTTGTAATAATTTAAAACATAATTCAGATCTACCAAATTTATATGATTTTTTATAATTCAATGATTTAAAAAAACATCTTAAGTTAAGATGCACGCCTATTGCCTATTTTTTTTTATATATCGGATTATCCCGATCCGAGAACGTGTGGGAGAGCTTATGATAAATGTTAAAAAGCTAGGCCATTTTTTGTTTGACAATATTCAATTTTCTTTAAACATCAACATACGAGCATGTATTGACTTAAATTTTTCCGATCGTTCTTACACCCACCACCCGCACCGTCGATTTCATGGCTATTTTAGTCGTGCTTTTCATTTTTTTTATTGTCTTCTTTCATTTTACTTTAGAAAATTTCAGATTCTGCTGGTTGGATAGCTCTTTTTTTTGAAGCAAAAGCTATGTTCTAAGACTTTAGTACACATCTGCTAAGCAAATGTTTATTCATACCAAACTAAGCAAATGCTTTGGGCTTTTGCTTTGCTTGATTTCGAGCAAAGTAAAAGCTACCGAAGCAATTACTAAACCTTATTCATACCACTAATTGTCAGCAGTTTAAACTCTTGAATGGTACAACACTACTGACCAACATATGCGGGTGGAATATTGAATCGGATTAGGTTGGTTTTCACTAACCGGCAAGGTTAAAAAACCGCCTTTCGGCACAAATCAATTTGTTACAACCAATATTTATGGAACGCTAATGGACTTGGAACTGGTGAGTGGTTTCCGATCATATTACTCACTTTTCCTAGCAAATCATCATTTGGATCATTTGAGCCATTTGGGCAAGTCATCATTTGGACCTCTACTTGGTCGGTTGATTGAATAAACAAATAAACCCCAAATATTTTTAAAGAACAATTAGTGTGAGAAATTCCTTTTTAAAATCTGTGTTTCGGGAAACACATGCTTTTTTTAAGAAAAGCATTGATATTAACTTATTTGAACGTGGTCTTTTTCTGTGACACTGGGAAAACATTGTGAACTCCAGGATCTGCAGTTAGAAGGGACACGCTATATAGGAGGATTGCATAGGCAAATGTCATATTGACGCGTTTTTGCCTCCTCAAGTCAGGAAATGAAGCTGATCACAAACGATGTAAAGCAGTTTCTGTGGCCCTAAGTGTCCGCTAACGTAATACGGCTTTCTTCTATACTCTCAGGTAAAATTTTAAGCTAAAATCTCATTTGGGTTACTCTAAAGCAGGGGTCGGGGAACTTTTTGAATCATTACCCCAAAACATTTTTATTTAAATTTATATTACCCCATGACGAAGAGCAAAAAAAAAATGTATCCGTAATCACTAAGCGAGCTCTCAAAGCGTGTTATTTTGAATGCCTCAGGGGGAAATATTCACTTCCGCTATGCCGCTTAATTCTTTACTTTCGAAATAAAACCAACAAATTCATTAAATTGCAAATGAAAATACTTGTACGTCTCGGTGGTCGAGTGGTTAGCGTGGTAAGACGGTAATCGCTGGTCCACTGATGGCATGGGTTCGATTCCCATCTCGGTACTGGGTGTTAAATGTTAATCTTAAGTTGTCCACGTCATTTATTCAGTCTGTAAAGCCTAAATTGGCTAAGACGGTGTATGTCTTTTAAAAATATACACTTTACACTTACAAAATATTCACTTTTACCCCAAGAATTTCACTTTTACCCCATTTGGGGTAATTTATCCCGGTTCCCCGACCGCTGCTCTAAAGGGTCGCTCAATGAGCCTCAAGTTAGTGTGGAAATTAAACATCATTTCACGCGTGAGCTTTCATTACGTCGTATGAAACATCTCAAGAATTCACAGAAACTGCTGCAAACGTTATCAAAAGAACTTTAAAATTGGTATCTGACATATAGAATATGTTGTCCAGGCTACAAATATTCTAAATGGAAAGAAGTTGCGACTAGTTTATCTCAGTTTTCGTATTTCATCGTAATAAAACTCTTTGTTTACATTTTGTTTCATACGACGTAATGAAAGCTCACGCTAGATTTGTTATAGCTAATCTGCAAAACCTCTTTTTTAACTCTAACTGTATGCATATGCATCGATCGTTCTACAAATTCGGTTTTCTTTATCTAGACGTAATTTCACGCATTATTTAGAAGACCTTATGATAATACAGTTATGGCAGAAAAGTTATAAAGGGTTGAAGAGAGCTGTTAATCTCAAGGGTGGACTGTAAAAACTCTGCGGTTCCATATTGAATTCGACAATGAGGCTATTCGGCGTAATAACTTTTTTTAAGCAGTGTAGCAATGTAATTTGTTAATTGTGGTTGATTAATTTTGAGCGTGTAGTGTTTGTATTAATTCGAGCCGAAATTAAGTGTTCAGAATTAACAGTGTAAATTGTCAAAGGTACATGTGGACCAAAACATAAACAACGAGCAAAGTAAACAACATTAAACGAATCGAAACGACATCAGAAAAAGAAATAAATTGCCAAGTTCGGCTCGCCATTGCTGCTGAAATTCTTGCGGATAGAAACCTGCTTTTCGCTCGCGTCCCATTGCTGCAAAGGAGGAAGAAATTTAGATTTCTTGGAGGCTTAAAGGTATCTGGAGACGAACCCAATGAAAACGCAGATGGAGAACAGGGCCGAGCTCGAAGGAAATAACAGGAAAAAGAAGATGAAAGAAAATAACCGTACAGTAGCGAGAGAGATACAAGCAAAACCCTCACCTCCTTCCTATAGTGAGTAGAACAGCCATCACATGGCTAAGTCGGGAGCAGACATCGTGGTGCTCCGGGCAATCACCATGCGCCCGTTGAGCAGTGCAGCTAGGAAGGGCTGCCAGATTTTGTAATTCTACCGTGATACCTGAGGAAACCGAGCTTTGATATTAAAGGGTGAAGACAAAATTATTGCGACACATTCAACAGAACATAACTGTTTTACCATTGGGTAAAAATCAACCAACTATTGCAAACTTTCTCATTGATGTGTATTGTTTACATGCTGTCAAACTCGAAGTTGTGTTTTTCTATTTAACACGAAAATGGAGGTGAACCAACGCGTGTCGAGAGAACAAATTCTTTCCGAACACCTGGAATTTCCTGACCTGTCGCACCGGCAGTTGGGAAAAATGTTGAACATCCATCATTTAACCGTCTTCAGAGTGTTGAAGCGGTTCCAGGAGTGGTTGACGTTGGACCATGGCAAAGGAGCTGAAAGAAAACCGGGAACGGAGAACAAAAAGACGGAGGGAAAGGTGAAACGGATGATTAAAGCAAATCGCAACATCTTAAGCCATGATTTGGCAAAAAAGATCGACATGTCGCAGAGCTACGTCCAGAATGCAAAGGAGAGAGCTGGACTACATACATACAAGGTACAGAACTTCCCAAACTGCGATGAGCGGCAACAATCGATGGCTAAAACTCGGGCACGGAAGCTCTACGAGAAGATGCTGACAAAATATGGCTACTGTGTGATGGACGACGAAACGTATATAAAAGCCGATTTTAAGCAAATTCTGGGATTAGAGTTTATCACCGGCAAGAGCAAGTTCGATGTGGACGACAAATTTAAGAAGAAGAAAATGTCGAAGTTTGCCTCGAAATATCTTGTTTGGCAGGCCATCTGCTCTTGCAGACTGAGGAGTTAGCTTTTCGTGACAAAGGGCACAGGTAATGGAGGGGGCCGGACATTCGGCCGAAAGATGTTAGGCCGAATGGGTTAAAAGGCCGACGGATGTTCGACCGAATAGGACAATAGGCCGAATCAGACATTAAGCTGAAGGTTATTTGGCCGAATATTATTTTGCCAAATGGATGTTAGGCCGAATGGTTGTTAGGCAGAATGGACAATAGGCCGAATGGTCGTCTGGCCGAATGGTCATCAGACCGAATGGAAAATAGGCCGAATGGTCGTTAGGCCGAGTGGTCTAGTGATCATTCCGATCGAACATCCTCTCGGCCTTGAAACCTTCCGGCCTAACAGCCTTTGGCTGGATAACCGTCGGCCGAATAACCCATTCGGCCTAGTGGCCTATTCGGCCAGATAGCCCATTGGGCCTAACGTCCATCGGCCGAATGGCTTTCGGCCTCATGACTTCCCGCCGAATGACCCAGCCTCGAAATGAAGAGATCTACAAATCTGAGTGCCTCGAGAAGCGCCTTTTGCCGTTCTTGCAGCAGCACAACGAAGCTCCGCTATTTTGGCCAGATTTTGCATCATGCCACTATTCTTAAGGTATGAGGAAAATTCAGTCCATTTTGTTCCAAAGGACACACAGTAAACGAAAATTACCGAGTTCGGTAATTTTTTCACCGAAATCCTAACATGTGGAGTTCGTTAAACTGTTCGGTAATTTTTTCGGTAAAAAATAAACGAACATCGGTAAATCGATTCTCCATTTACCGATGTTCGTTTATTTTTTACCGAAAAAATTACCGAACAGTTTAACGAACTCCACATGTTAGGATTTCGGTAAAAAAATTACCGAACTCGGTAATTTTCGTTTACTGTGCATGAACCCGCCAAACTATCAGAAGTTGCACCCAGTGAAGCAAAACTGGGCAATAATGAAGTGGGAACTTCGGAAAAGCACGAAGACAGTCAAAGACGAGAAGGACATGTTAAGAAAATGGAAAAAAAAAACTGAGAAACTGGTACCGGATGACACTGTGAAGATTTTGATGGAGGACATCAAGCGAAAATGCGTTCAATTTTACACTCAAGGCTCAATGGCTAAAACTCGGGCACGGAAGCTCTACGAGAAGATGCTGACAAAATATGGCTACTGTGTGATGGACGACGAAACGTATATAAAAGCCGATTTTAAGCAAATTCTGGGATTAGAGTTTATCACCGGCAAGAGCAAGTTCGATGTGGACGACAAATTTAAGAAGAAGAAAATGTCGAAGTTTGCCTCGAAATATCTTGTTTGGCAGGCCATCTGCTCTTGCAGACTGAGGAGTTAGCTTTTCGTGACAAAGGGCACAGGTAATGGAGGGGGCCGGACATTCGGCCGAAAGATGTTAGGCCGAATGGGTTAAAAGGCCGACGGATGTTCGACCGAATAGGACAATAGGCCGAATCGGACATTAAGCTGAAGGTTATTTGGCCGAATATTATTTTGCCAAATGGATGTTAGGCCGAATGGTTGTTAGGCAGAATGGACAATAGGCCGAATGGTCGTCTGGCCGAATGGTCATCAGACCGAATGGAAAATAGGCCGAATGGTCGTTAGGCCGAGTGGTCTAGTGATCATTCCGATCGAACATCCTCTCGGCCTTGCATCCTTCCGGCCTAACAGCCTTTGGCTGGATAACCGTCGGCCGAATAACCCATTCGGCCTAGTGGCCTATTCGGCCAGATAGCCCATTGGGCCTAACGTCCATCGGCCGAATGGCTTTCGGCCTCATGACTTCCCGCCGAATGACCCAGCCTCGAAATGAAGAGATCTACAAATCTGAGTGCCTCGAGAAGCGCCTTTTGCCGTTCTTGCAGCAGCACAACGAAGCTCCGCTATTTTGGCCAGATTTTGCATCATGCCACTATTCTTAAGGTATGAGGAAAATTCAGTCCATTTTGTTCCAAAGGACACACAGTAAACGAAAATTACCGAGTTCGGTAATTTTTTCACCGAAATCCTAACATGTGGAGTTCGTTAAACTGTTCGGTAATTTTTTCGGTAAAAAATAAACGAACATCGGTAAATCGATTCTCCATTTACCGATGTTCGTTTATTTTTTACCGAAAAAATTACCGAACAGTTTAACGAACTCCACATGTTAGGATTTCGGTAAAAAAATTACCGAACTCGGTAATTATCGTTTACTGTGCATGAACCCACCAAACTATCAGAAGTTGCACCCAGTGAAGCAAAACTGGGCAATAATGAAGTGGGAACTTCGGAAAAGCACGAAGACAGTCAAAGACGAGAAGGACATGTTAAGAAAATGGAAAAAAAAACTGAGAAACTGGTACCGGATGACACTGTGAAGATTTTGATGGAGGACATCAAGCGAAAATGCGTTCAATTTTACACTCAAGGCTCCATCGATTAACTATATAACTACCCTTAAATTTTTGTTTGATTTTAAACATTATAAGAAAATTTGCATGACATTTTCGGTGTCGCAATAATTTCGTGTTCGCCTTTTAAGTAAGTACCAGTTTTGGGTTTTGCATGTTTGTGTTTTGGGTGAGAGTTGGCCGTGTAGCTCACACTTAAAGTCAGTGGTGCTCAACTTATTTTAACAGGTTGTATACATTTTGTTAGTCGCGCAAAAGGATAAAACGATCAAATCAATTTTTTACATCAAAACTAAGCGTTTTAGACCTAGACAGTGTCTTCCGGAAGTTTGACCTACATTGCAAGGCTTAAAATTAAGTAGAATTGATTCAATCAACTATCAGTGAGGTAGTTTTTTTTTATTGAATTTTCATTTAAGAGCAATGATCGTAAAAAATGAAGCAATTTGGCAAAGGCGTCAACGTTACTAATTTTCAATTTTAAACCACATTTTTAAGGGATCACGTTTAAGATGCTAAAAATGTTGAGAAATCTTCTGTTTAAGTTCAAAAGATTAACTGATGCGATATGTTAAAAAAGCCATAAAAATCCCTTTTTAGCTTATTTTAACAGGAATTAGAATATAAAAAAAAGTTGATAACAAAAACTTTCACAGTTTGTGATCTTTCTTTCTATAGTAAGGTTGCCAGAATTTTTTCCGCTCCCATCCGGGCCTAGCAATTCCGAGCATTTTTTCAAAAAAACCTGGCAAAATCCGGGCATGGATTTCAATCTTTCAAATCAAAAACCGGGCAAAAACCGAGCAAAATTTAGGTGTTATTAAATATAAAAGCAAAGAAAAAATGCAAAAAGAAATCAAATTAATATTTCATTAATGTAATTGCAAACTTCCAAAAACTTTTTGGAACACCTAAATATTTAAAGGTTTAGAAAAGTAAATCAGCGAAGTTATTTGAAACAACCGTTGAAAATTTCCATACCGTTTTTGATTTTGCTGAAACTTACTCAAAAACTTTGATTTTTTCTTTGGTTTCTTTGTAAAAATTGTGAAAAAATCCGGGCAATATCCGGACTTTTTTCACGATATCCGGGCAACCGGGCCGGACCGGACTTTCTCGAAATTTTGCATCAAATATCCGGGCAAACCCGGATAACACCGGGCAATCTGGCAAGCTTATTCTATAGTGCTGTGAAAAAAAATTATCCGAAATGATACAGCTATAAACAAAGAGCTGTTTTCATGATATTTGTTAAAAATTAGCTCGTTCTAGTCTCAACATTTTTTTTTTAATTGCATTCATCAAAAATATGTCAGTTAGACTCATTCAAAACTCTTCTAAACAAGTCCTATTCTATAAATACATGGAGAAATTTTAGAAAGCACTCAGTATAATAATTTGCCATTAGAAAATATTTTAGATTTTAAATGTTTCTCAGGGTAGCACAATTCATTGAAGACATTGATATGGAAGTCAAATTTTTTCTATCATGTTTGTTCTCAAAGAGAGCGAGCTGTTTGTTGTCTACCAAGCTTCAAAAAAGTAAAATTATTAGATACTTTGCATGTGTAAACAGAAGTAACGAAAGTTTTTTTTTTCAATTTAAAAGACTGTAATCGGAACAAACAAAATATCAGTGCCTGTTTTCAGCACTCTTTTTACAAAATTGTGTAACATGTTCTACAACCAGAATAATTACTGCTATCGAAAAATGTGACGAGCTCGTTTATCCGATTACCGAGCACTCCAATTGTTGCCAGTAGGTTCCCAAAATTTTGCAACATTGTATTGAAGTAACGAGAGACGAATAAAAAAAATACACATAGCGGTTCATAATTGAACAGCACAAACCCACAACCGAACCCAGGCAAGTAGAGCGGTAGCAATTTTCCATCCGCCTGCACAAAAGGTGGAAAATTATCGGAAATGAAAGGTTTATGTTTGAAAAGGGGAAAAAGAGAAAAAAAGAAAGGTAGAGCACCTGAATGGCATCATCACAACCGAGGCCGGTGTTTTTATTCATAATTTTATTCATTAACCGACGTTGCTGCTGCTGCTTACCACACGGTTCCACCTTCTAACTTTTTTTTAAATATTATATGCAGGATAGGCTGGTTCATTCATGAAAAAAATATTAATATTTTGTTTTATTTTAATGTTTATTGAGGGATGAGATTTAAATCAATCCAAATTAAAAAAAAAGTCATTTTCAAAAAACTTATACATTTTGAAATTTTATTAAATTTTGAAAAATTGATATCTTTCTAATAACATAAACATAATCGAAAGTGGTTTTTCATACTCTAACGTTTCGTTGCCGCCCCGCAATAAAGCACCTACTTCTTGGCGCTGATGGCATTATTTAGCGAGCTGATAGCGATGAAAATTAGTCCAATGAATTATACTGGTAGAAACTAATAAACGAGGAGGGAAAAGGATTCGGCGATGAGGAGAAAGAATGGAGAACAACAACTGATAAAACTGTCCAAGGGAGGAATGCTATTATAAAATTGAATACACACAGCGAATAATTTGAAAACGAGTCTATAAAATACTTCGTACCATGGCCGTAGGAACGGGGGGGGTTTTGGGGGTTAAACCCCCCCTATGAGGATCCAAAACAGCAAGCAAGATATTCTACTCTACACTCAATATTTTGAATTCAGAACCAAATTATGATAATGGAGTAAGGTTAATCAAGAGTAACAATCCAGACTAAAAACTAATGCCAAAACCTTAAAAACCCATCCCAAGACCAAAATTCTGCTGCAGTTTTTCAAAAAATTTCTCATTTGGTCATCGAAATTCAGGTCTGAATAATAGATTTCGAGTCAAATTAAACCCATTTCGGAGGTTCTGATTCCATAATTCCCATAACCAAAATTGTATTCCTATTTTCGTATTTTGGATTCTGTATTCTGTTCAGGGTTCTTGATTTTCAATTCAAATATTCATAAGAAATTAGTAATGAAAAGCTGCTTTGAAATACTGGTTCAAATTGGGTTTGGCATTTCATATCCATTGAATCATGTTTTTCGAGATCAAATGTATTTTCAATATTTTTATAATAGTTTTGTGAATATAAAAAGAGATAGTTTTTTTTTAATATTCAAATTCGAAGTTTTTGAACTTTGTTCTTACACATTTTTCAAAAAATTGCAGCTTCGAAATCCAGATTCAGATCTTTGTAAATTTATATTTTTATCTTATTCACAATACAGACAAAAAATAAGTAATTTAAATAGTGAATTTAAATTAAACCTGAACTACAGAATTTTAACAATAGATTCATGAATGAGGGCTCTATTAAATGGCTCATAAAATTCTGATCTGGAATCAGATTCGAAAATCGTTTTTTTTAACACTTCAGATATCGTATAGAAATTCAGATACCAATTCAAAGCGCAATTTTTGAGTGTGCTACACTTCGAAATAAAACTCGAATGGACTGAATTTTAGCGTTATACTTTATTTAACAAAATTGAACACAACTTTTTTCTGTTATTTTAAAATACGTAGTCCAGGGGTTTCTGAGATATAGAATGCCGAATTTCGGTGATTCTCGTCATAGATTTTTGACGATTCTTAATGTGTTAAGATTGCTTGTCAATTCAACTTCCAGATTTCAATTTTATAAATAAAATTAGTTTGTAAACATAATTTAGCTAAAAATCACAAATAAAAGGTAAAATTTGTGTTTTTTATATTTTATCCGCAAGACATTTTTTATTCAAAAAAATTATCTACAGGAATTTCCACAGGAATGGAATTGATTCTTTACAAGAAATATTTACTGGTAAAGAAAAATCATCACCTGAAAATCCTGCACAAATTTCTATATTTTCCTATTGTATTATTTGACATTTTTCACACATTAAGGGCACCAAAATCTGACATTTTATGTTTCAGAAGCCAATAGACAAAATTCTGCTAATTTAATATAGATTTTTGAGTAACGGGAAGTGATGTATTCCATTTTGTAAAATGGGGTTTTATCATTAGATTTATCTCATATGAATTATGCTTTTTAATGGAGCATACTAGCGGCTAGCGAAAACACGAGATATCTCGTATTTGGTTCGCAATGTGATATTATTGCAGTTTTTTTTAAATCAAACTTTAAACAAATATCATTAATTTGGTTCAAGATTGCATCAAGAAAATTTGACCCGAAAATCTGATTATTTTTGTCTTTTAAAATTTTTGAAAATTTGATTTATCTTCATCAAAAGTTGAATTCTTTGAATTTGAAGTCTAGTTTGAACTTGTTTGATTTGAGTATAGAATAAGTTTTTTTCTTAGAAATGGAAGACTTTCCTAAAAAACGCTTGTTTTATGCTCAAATAAACTAAGTTTGATCTACCAGACTTTTCAACAAATTCAAAATTTTAGCCATCGATGAATCGAATTTTGCTCACCTCTTAGTGTTAGGACCGATTTTCTAAAGTTACGATTTAATACGAAAACTTTTAATGTCAAAGTACTTGAAAATGAATAATCATATAGTAAGAAACATAATTTGTTTCAATTTTTTTTTTCGTATTGGTGCATTGTTGGGCAAAAAATCATAGGTAAAAATCAGTCACCAAAACCCCCCCCATGAGTCGGTTCTTCCTACGGCCCTGCTTCGTACATTAAGTTCTGTGAAAAGCTCACCTAGGAAACCAATAAAGTGGCAATTATTGTGAGCTAGGGGTTTTTTTTTAAACGTCAGCCCGATTTTTTTTTTTAATTATTGATAACAACTTTCTTTGGATTATATATTTTTTGTTTAGTAGGATATAATTGTTAAATTATCGTAAGACTAATAACGCACTTGACTTTGAGATGTCAGACATCTCTCAGCAAACTTGAGGAGCTGCTAGGCTGTCTATCACCTATCGATCATGCTTCATGTTTCTAATCGAAACGGGTCTAAAAATAAACACTATTTGCATGTTACGGGCCATATTGCTGGAACAATTCCTTTTTTCATACGCTTTTACGACGGCGAGAAGTCGAGAACCAGTAACATTTCTTCAGTGTATAATTCAACCGTTTATTGCCCATTTCCAGGCTGCCTCGCAGAAGTTCGCGCTGACAAAGGAAGTCCTTGATGGTTCCTGAATTTGCCCTCCGCCTTCCCGTGACCCTAACCTCAACTTTCGCCTCCCTTTAAAAGTACCAGTCCGGCTTCTAGGTGGTGTTTCGCGATATCGAAAGCTTTCGCCATCCACGTGGAATCCACCGAAAAGCGGGAATCATGCTCACACAGTTGTTTTGTGCTATCAAAGTTTGATCAAACATCGGAATTATGCTATTGCGTGCCGGCGCTTGTTGTCGCCTTCACCCTGACCTACGACGAACCTGCGAGGAACTGTCGTCGAAGTTGGGCGAGGGCGGAAAACGCCCTTTTGTTGTATACTGCACCGTTTGTTTTCCTTTTTCCTTTCGCTAAAAGACCGAGAGGGGAGCTATTGGAAATTTTACATTTCCTGTCTTCTGGAATCGTTCGCGTTTTGTCACAGCAGCAACATTCTGTGTTTATTGAGGCACTGAGTGCTGAAGGCACATACCGGAATAACCTGCCCCGGTATGCCGATGATGCCGGTTCGGGATTACAAGGGGGCTGATTTGTTCTCACCCAACCAGCAATGTCAAGGTCGGTAAACAATAACAAAAAATGGGAATGGTAATGACAATGTCATGAAGAGATAGGTAAATTAAAATGTCAATTGAGCTTTCGTATTGTTTGCTTTGGATATCATGGATTTAATGGGCAGATATAAACACTTTTGGCTATAAAGACGAGGCTGTTAAAACGAAAGAAACAACATGAAAAATAAGGATAAAAAATGTTTAACCAGATAGAAAACAATCAATATCGTTCATCCGACAACACCTGCATTGACGGTCATAGTTATTGTTCAAGCAGCAGAAATTCAGATTTCTTTCTCAGAACGATATTGGGTAGCATAAAGTGAGCGAAGTTGAACAGCTCTTCGAAGACGGATTGATACGTACTGAAGCTCAAATCAAGTACGCAATGATGTGAATAGTTGGCACATTTCTATGAATATTAATCCTCAGCAGCGCGGTATTACACTTTGAAATTACCCGAAAGCAAACTCTTCTGTACACTCCGTTGTGTAGAAATTGTCTGGAATCTGAACAACTCGCTGATCTGCAGTGAATATTAGATGAAACACGTCCGAACGTTAGCGTCGAAGCAAACGAATTTCAAGCCTACGGCAGGTGGCACGGTTTCGCAGCGCTCCAGATCGATTACACCCACTGCATCCCTCTTGCTTGAGTGAGTTCTCGTGGTGGTACAGCTTGACGGTATCCGAGACGTAAGACCGTTGCAGCAAGCTTCGGAACATGGATTCAAAGTGTGGGCACGGTTCATAGCGACCGTCAACGAGAGTCAAACTAATGCGGGATACGCAGACGTTGTCCCCCAAGGGAGAGACTCCTCTATAGAGAAATTGCGGCTAGGTAATTGCCACTTCAACGATTGAAACGAAGTAGAGTAGGTGTTGTCGTATCGATACGGTGAACAAGCAGTGTAACTTGTAGATTATAAACGACTTTGTCGAAATCGGCCTCCGGTTCTGCTGAAGGAAGACGTTTATTGATACTGCATTGAGGGAACGCCCACACGGAAAAAAGACGATTGTTGTCCTAATGATTTCAGCTGGTTATACCAATCATCACAGCGTAGTTGATTTTTTGCATCCAACTATAAATATAATAGACTCAACTACAAACTGATGATTGACCTTACGCAATCAACTATAAATATTATAGATTTAGTTGTAATGGTATAATTGATTCAAATGTCATATACAGGGTGACAAAAAAGTCCTGTCACCTACACGTTGCATCTCTGTGGTGCCATCTATATGTCAAATGAAAGGGCTAACTTCGCTGCCCAAAGGGGCAGAGTTTCGTTTCTGTGCAGTTTGTTTACATTGAGTTGTGAGCTATGGCAGAGTTTAGAGAAGCTGTTATCGCTGAATATGTGAAAGGGTTCAAACCCGGATACATATTCAAACATCTAAAACCGCTCGGAATCAACCGGAAATTCGTGTACCGGACCATAAATCGGTACCTAGAGACCGGAGGCACCGAGGACAAGGCACGATCTGGACGACCAAGGTCTGTGAGAACTCCAAGGCTGATAAAAATTATTCGAGACCGGATTAGACGGAATCCCGCCCAATCTGCAAGGAAGCTGGCCAGGAACCTCAAAATTAACCGAGAATCAATTCGCCTGCTTCTGCGCAAGGATTTAAAACGTACACCGTACAAAAAACAGGTGGTTCATGGGGTTACCAAAGCTACAATGGACAAGAGGTACCAACGGTCGCGGGAGTTGCTCGGGTGGCGCGCAGATGACGAGATCATTTTTTCGGACGAGAAACTGTTCGTTTTGGAGCAAACAGTCAATCGTCAAAATGATCGAGTTTGGAATGTGAGCCTCCAGCAAGCTCCTGCGGACAAGCTGAACGTTTTCCGGTTCCAAAATAAGACGTCAGTGATGGTTTGGGGAGCCATTTGCAAGAGAGGTAAGCTGCCTCTTATTTTTATCGATAAAGAGGTCAAAATCAACGCAGCGTACTACTTGGACACGGTTTTGAAGAAAAATGTTCTGCCTCAAGCTGAACTATTGTTTGCAGACGATTACTACTGCTTCCAGCAAGATGGTGCCCCATCCCACACCGCAAAGGTTGTTCAGGCGTGGTGTGAGGAAAATTTGACAGATTTCATTCCAAAGAATGAATGGCCTCCGTCGTCTCCGGATCTGAATCCACTGGATTTTTTCGTGTGAGGATATATGATGTCTAAGCTGAACGACTATAAATTAACAAATTTGGAGCAATTCGAGCGAGTTATCAGGAAAATCTGGGACTAAATATAAATAAATAAAGGGACAAAGCTATGAAAGCGAGATTCTGATTTTCTTCTTATTCTTTGAAATATTGAGATTTTCCTGTGTGATCGGACTTTTTTGTCACCCTGTAATAGAATGAACTACAATTGTATGAGTGATTCCATGCATTCAACTATAAATATTATTGATTCAACTATACATTCCTGGTTGATCTCTCACATTTAACTATAAGTATGATAGATACAATTGTAATGGTATAATTGATCCAGCTACAGTTGTATAATTATAATACAACAAATATTTAGGCATTTTACTATAAATATAATAGATTCAACTATACACTTCTGGTCAACTCCTTACATTAAACTATAAATATGATACATTCGATTCTAGTGGTATAATTGAGTCAACTGTAAATATGATAGATTCAACTACCAATGTATGATTGATTCTTGGTATTAAACTATAAATATAGGAAATTTAACTATATTTCTATGATTGACATAGAGAACAAAAAAAAATATGATAGATTGTGCGATTCTTGAATAAATACATACACATCCAAATACTGCATTAATTTAAATACATAAGCGTATCTACTGTGCCTTCAGCAGCAGGCAGCTGGTGTTTACAAATGGTAGAAGGTAATTAGCAAAGGTATAATTGAATAACATACATTTGCTTGTTCAAATAAAATTGAGATAAAAAAAATTCTCCCTTTAGATCAATTCAAGCCAAATGTGGCAGTAACATGATCTCAAACGAAGGAATCGTTTGAGACCAACACTGCAAATCCCTCCAGTTTCATAGTAGCTGGGCAACAAGCTGAGAAAGTGGAGTGCTCCCACAGGGTGGCCAGCAAGTTTCCATTTACAAATTCCCGGTTTTTAGATCGAGAATTTATGATTTTCCCTGTTTTGAAATACATGACAAGATGGATTTTTGAAAACTAAAATAAGCCCTTTTTTCAATGTCAAACGTAAGAATATTCTGATAACGATGATGTTTGTTGGGATTTCTACAGAAAATTGTTTAAACAAAGGATAAAGAATATAATTGAGGACCTCAGAATCAGAGGGTGAGGTGCCAAAATTACCAACTTTGAGTGAAGTACATAAACCAATCAATTCTTCATATCTCAATCTACATCTACTGAAAAACTCTAATTTTTTGATAATTCTGTCAACACTTTTTCGATTCAATTAAAACGATGATGCCCCAATTAAAAATTACTTTATCGAACACAGAATTTGATAATTTGGCTCTGGTTTCTGAATTATGAAATTTGAAATATCATCATCAAACGATGAATTATCGATCTTTAAATCAAAACCTAACAATTTTAAGTTTTGATTTATTATTCAAATTTTAACTGAATAATACTGATTGATATTCTAATTTAATTTTTTTCTCTGCAATTTTGAAAACAGAATCCACTAAATTCTATTCCTCCTATTATTCTAAAATTTTGATTTGATTCTCGTCTTGAACACTTGAGCCTGAGGCTGAGTTCTAAGAGCTTGACTTTGGACTTGGCATGTTTATCTAAACTCTGAGTCTGAATTTGCAATCCAACCAGAAAATTTGAATATCGTAATTCAAATTTTAAATTTGAAGTTCTAACACAAATTTTAAAAAATGATTCCTAGGCTCGAATTTGCTTTTCAAATTAGCTTAGTGACAATATCTTGATGTAATTTTTAGCTCATACATTTAAACTATCTGTATTTTTCAAATTTTTAATCAATAAAGAATGCCATTGCCAGTAAAAGCGCAAAATGTTAAATAGAATCACACAAACTTTTGGTATCTCGTTCTACCTATTGGGCATTTTATTAATGAACCATGTAACATGGTGACCACTCATTTTGAATTTTTCTGTTTTCTCGCATTTTCCCCGCATAATTTTATAAATTGCCGGCTCTAAAAGGTTAAAAGTTGAATTTATTTGTGAAAAACAATTTTTTCTAACACATGAAATATACATAAGTTTTTCGCGTTTTTGATGCTTATAAAAAAATTTGTGTCAAAAACTAGTAAAAAACAAAAAAAAAATTTCAATATATTTTGGAACTCGAACACTCCAGAGCACTAAAAGGTATGTGCTGAGCAAAAAAATCTCGGGTTTTCAAGAAATTCTCGACTTTTGCCCACATTTTCCCCATGGAATTTTGATCCTTATTTTATGTCGCTTTTGAAAAAAAATATGAAAATATGAATTTATTTTAGAATTCACTTGGTTTATATAGGGGGAAAACGATCCATAAAGAATTTTTCCGGTTTTGATTTAAAATTCCCGGTTTTCCCGGTTCGCTGGCCACCCTGGCTTCCAGTATCTTGGTAGCCAGATAACGCCTGATGGTGGTACCAGGAAAGACATCTAAACCCGGATCAGAAAGGCCCAATTTGCGTTTGCGAGTCTCCGAAACATCTGGCGGTCACGCCAGATTTCTCTACGAACAAACATCCGAATCTTCAACTCAAACGTCAAATCCGTATTGCTGTTCGGGTGCGAAACTTGGTGCACATATGCGGTAACGAGGTGGAAACTGCAAGTATTTGTAAACCGCTGTCTGCGGAATATCATCCGCGCTTGGTGGCCTGGCAGTTGGATCTCAAATGAGGAACTACATCGCCGATGTCATCAAAGGGCGCTAGAAATCGAGATTCGGGAACGTAAGTGGAGATGGATTGGGCACACGCTGCGAAAAGATGAAAACGAGATTTGCAGAGAGGCGCTAGATTGGAATCCAGAAGGTCATCGAAGAAGAGGCAGACCCAGAAATTCGTGGCGGCGAAGCCTAGCCGCTGAAATCCGAACTGTCGACGAGAATCTTGACTGGGACCAGGTGAAGACGCTGGCTCTGGATCGTCAACAGTGGAGGTCTTTTACCACGGCCCTATGCACCGGAGGATCGGCGCGGGATCATTAAGTAAGTAAGTAAGGAATCGTTCCCAAACGAAGATGCTTCAGCAACTTAATCCCAAACGAGGACATCCTGGTTGGTGGCACCGATGGGCGTTTCATCGTAAGGCAGAAATGGCTGGACAATGCCTAAACTATTGATGTGCTGATTGCTTATAAAATCATGTTATTCTTTGTTACCATAATCTTTTTTGTGCCTTCAAATAATTACAAATAAACAACAAAAAAACCACAATTAAAATTAATGCAGGAAAATACGAAAAAACAACGGTCAATATATACTTGAACGCATGAAATCAATAATAGTTATAGTTAAAACAACCATAGCACTATAGTTGGATCTACAATACATATAGTTGAATGCCCAACATCAATCAGTATATTATAGTTGAATTTATTATAATTATGATTGAATCAATCATACAATTGTAATCGAACCTATCATATTTATAGTTGAATGTATGAAACCAATCATACAAATATACTTGAATATTTAATAAATATAGTTGGTCGTACAGTGTTAGAAAATACGCAATGAACATCTCAATGTTAAAATGGCATTTGACA
This sequence comes from Uranotaenia lowii, assembly GCF_029784155.1. Classification (NCBI taxonomy): domain Eukaryota; kingdom Metazoa; phylum Arthropoda; class Insecta; order Diptera; family Culicidae; genus Uranotaenia; species Uranotaenia lowii. The sequence goes on from NC_073693.1 coordinate 84,480,196, forward strand.
AAGCTCTTGACTGGTCACAGGTGCTTTTTTTACGTACCGGACCGATCCTACTAGTGAAACTACAAGATCATGCAAATCCTTCTGCGTAGTGATCATTGTCTGAGCGTCTCGCGTGCGTGATTGGATTGCCGATCATGAGCTCTGGAGCTGACCAAGCTACAGACTATTACAGTGAAAAATCCTCTAAAGTAAATAATTTCTTATCTGAAAAAGATTTTTTAGGCAGCGTGCGTCATCGGTAGCAAGCGAGATATGGCAACACTGACGACCCTAGTACTTCCTCTTAAAAATGACAAATATTGACCTTTCTACATCAATGTAAATAATCTGTAGGTTATGTTTTGCCTTTCTGGTCTTATCAAGAAAATTGTAACACTTTTTATATGTGCTTGATCCAACGTTTCGATTTATATTAATTCTTTATCAAAGATTCAATATTCATATTAATTACTTACTCGGTTATTCGTGTTACTGTCCAAAGGCAGATGTACTCTTAAAGCGTTAATCAATCGTCGGGGCTCTGGCTCTTTATTTCATATCAGATGTGAGGAGGAAAGTTTGCGTGCAACTTGCTTGCCAATATTTTGGTATCGATCAGGGCGTCTGTGCCTACTTCGTCGTTTGAAAAACGTCCGTGGCAAAACTTCTATCACTCGACTTACGATTTGTTATTTTTGTCTGAACCCGGCGTTTATCCTAAAAACATCGGTCTTGTTGAGTGCTTGCTTGCAGAGATGCCAATGTGCCGGATTTTTCAGGATTGGTCTGACTTTTCGAGGCTTAGCACAACCAGATAAGCATTTGGATTTCCCTGATTTTATAAAATAAGCCTTATTTTTGCGAATGCGGCGAAAAATGGGTAGTTAGGAACAGCATTAGATACCATTGCTAAAATGTAAATGTGGATATATGAGCAAAACAAAAAGATTATCACTTTGAGCGAAATTTATGTTACTTTGACGTATCCTGATTTTTATTCCATCAGTCCCTGACTTTTGAAAAAAATGTTGGCAACCCTGCTTGCGAGTGTTTTCTAGAGAGTGAAGCACTCCATCGTTCGAAATTTCTCTCTCATCTGTTTCACTCTGGATGTTGACGGTATTCGGAGTGCTTTGTATGTAGCACATCTCGAGTACCTCTAGGTGTGCTCCTGGTCGAAGCAATGTTTAACGACAGATGACTGTTGGAGTTCCTTGATCCTTGGGTTTGACGCTGTCTCTCTTGTTGACTAATATGCGTTTTAACTTCGTGACATCGCACCAAGCAAACATTTTTGTAGCTATATTCTTATGCTGTTTTGATAGACGTTCCATATACATTATAGAAAGATCGAATGAAAGTTGAAAAACCCGTATTAATCTACCAAAGTGGACTCAATATACATACATAAATTTGGATTTTTCTTAAGCGACGAAAACTACACCAATTGGGCGTTATCCGTCACCTTTTTCGTACCTATCGGAAGAATGCAAGATTTTGCTCTCATAGTTTTCAAATCGTTTCCAGCGACAATATTTTTCAGTTCTCTCATTGGTCATTGGTCAATCTTATGCAATTTCCATCTAATTTTTAGCTATCTGAATGCACTGCTGGTTGTAGAGAGAACATGATGATGATTTTCTTACTTGAAGCCCGCGCGGGAGCAAAATCTTTTCAAAGTTTACAAACATAGCAAACTTTATATCATATCCGATTTAAACTGACTTCAGACGACATTTTATACGATCTTTTCACTACGCCTAATTATTAGTCATCTGGATGCACTGCTGGTTGCAGCGAGAACATGACAATGATTTCCTCACTTGAAGCCCGCGCGGGAGCAAATTCATTTCAAAGTTTACAAACATGGCAAACTTTTTTCCATATCCGATTTAAACTGACTTCAGACGACATTTTATACGATCTTTTCACTACGCTGTTGGAATTGCGATTCGCAACACCATAACGACTTAAGTTACGGTTTCAAAGAAGTCGATGAATTCCTTTGAATTCAGCCAATTTATTTGAAAACCCCACAACATTTTTCTCGTACGAACATTCACTGATTTGTTTTATTTAAATGCGACAAAAACACTCGTTAATTTTGATAAAAAAAAACAAACCCTCAAGATACCAAATATTAAGAAGATCGCTAGGCACACTAGGCTTCAAATAAAAATTATTGATCGAAGGAGAAAAGTTTACATAATGTTGAACTTTACGATTAAGTAGATTTGTCATAATTCAAACACTTCCACATATTTAATGACCTCGAACTATTGTACACATAACATTCATCGAAATTTTTCCGAAGAACTGACAAAGATTTATTGCGTAAGTATTCACACAAAAAAAACCTTGTCCGTCTGCATCCTTTGAATGCCATTTTCCCGAACAACGCTAACGCTGGGACCCCAAAAAAATTCCTAAAAATTAGCGAATGATGTTTGTCGACCCAGGTAGCAGCGCTATCCAAGAAATGCCATTCGATCCCTCCAGGTGGTAAAATTAAAGGTAGACGGTTTTGGTAGGTCGGTCGGTCGATTCCATTCTTCTATTATACGTTAATAATTTTTTTTTAAATGTTCGCCATGCGAAAAGAAGTGTGCAAAATGTGATTTCTAAGAAGAGTTTCGGCTCCCCACTTCACGGTATCTCGAACTCGAAAAAGCTGCAGTGGCAGCGAATTGGCGCGGAAAAGGGAGAATTGTAATGGAAACCAACCCTGAAAGGGTTTCGCGTTATTGCATGATTAACGACGCCGAGTGCTGAGTGATCATAAGGTTTGATTGCATAAACATTTGAAATTTTGATCCAATATGAATCGTTTTTCCGAGAACTTCAGATTGCGTAATGATTAAAACATGATCACATGCTTGTTCTAGAACTTTCAACTAGTTAAACACTACTGGCACCACTGAGTCACTACCTATTTACTAGAGAGTGTCTTGGCTCAAATTAACGATAACGAACTGAATAGAACTCAACTCACCGAAATTCACTTAACGGCAGGGCACCACGAAGGCGGAACGAAACCTTCCAACTAGCGAGCTTGACTAAGTTTAAACTTTCGTTTAACGGGAGCTAGGGTGTCGCTTGATGATCGTTATTCACCCGCGGGTATTTATACCCACACATACTCATGCGCGATCATAAACGCGTGACACAGCGAAAATCAAGCAATAAATATGCGGTGCGACTATGTTGAAACAGCATGTTTGCCCAGCTTAAACGGTGCAAATTAGCGCAATCTCACTCAGAAAGGTAGACGTAACGGGGTGAGTAACTTGCTTAACCATGAATTTTGAAATACCAATAAGTTTTAATGGGTTCTTAAAAAATTATACGCCGTAATAAAACAAAATTACAAAATATAACTAAATTACGCCCGGTTATGCCTTTGAAAGCGAATAATTAAATGCAACTTTTATGAGACTCACATGGTACTCATCTCATCACAACGTATGTACCCTCTCATCAACGAGTGAACAAATGAATAATTCAGTTTTCAAGATAATTTACCGTTCTTATCAGAAGGAGCAGTCACGGTACAGATTGGTTATCAAAAACGTGCTGATATGAAACTAAATCAGACATTGCAATGATTGCTTTGCCTATTGGTTTGGAACATTATTTTTCTTCTTCTTAATATGGAGGTTAAAAATAGAATTACGATATAAATGAATGAGTAACAGTTCTTACGAATTACCTTTGTTAAAAAATAATGTACGTACTGTATGTAATAATGTACAGTGACTTAAAATTCAAGAATTTCAAGAAAAGTCCAAGAAAAAGATTAGATGTTGAGAATTATTGTTGAAAGACATGCAAAAAAATATCGACATCCTTTCGGGAGTTGAACCTGCATCTTTAGGCTGACGTAAGGTCATTCGGCTGAAAGTTGTTAGGCCAACGAACGGTTGAGCGGTCGAAGAACTGAAAGGGCGAAAATCGTACGACCGAATGAACGCGAGGTCGAATGGGTGTTAGGCTGAATTAACGTTAGGATAAATTAGCAGAACGGACAACAGGTCGAATGAATTCTATTCAGTCTAACGTTCAATTGGGGTAGCGAACATTCTCGTATTCATTCATTCAATCTCACGATTTTCGGACGAATATCCTTCGGATTTATGGCCCATCACCCTAGAATCCTAATCAGCTGAATCCCCATCGGCCTAATAACACATTCGGCTTAAAGAAGACATATTCTTCTTATTAAACACATGTTTTTTTTTTTAAATAATATTTGCCTTTCTAAATTGTGCTCCTCACCTTGCTTATAATTAGTCCGTTTGAGTTGATGTCCTTATTAATTATTTTGATCTTTATGTTGAAATCGTCAAAGAGCCTTCCTTGTGAGGACTGTATTGGAAAAAAAATGCAACACTTTCTTTCGTAAATAACTTTTGAATGTATTTTCAGTGATGTAATGTTCATATTTGCGAAATTTGGTGGAGATCTGTCATTATTTTCTTTGAAAAAGGATCGGATGAATAAGCTGATTGACCAAGCTTTTTAGATAGGGTCGCGAAAATCCCATCGAGAGACCCCAAACCAGCTGGAAATCAGTCATGTCACCAAAGTTCACGTGGTGAAACGTACTGGAAGACAGTGAGCTAAAATTTAAATAAAAGTAAACGGTTGAAATCAGTCTCAATTTAACGAAATGGCATGCATTCCAACTTGAGTGTTCCGGTCGGGGCGGTCGATCGTTCTGGAACCTTATTAACAGTTCTGCATATTATCCTGAAAAATGTTAGGTCAATTTTGAACCTTAACACTAAACGTACCGGAGGGAGTCAAATGACATTTTTGAAATTCAAATGACTATAACTCATGCAGTAGGGGGTTACCTTTTTATGCAGAAACATGTAGATTTGATCTTAGGGAAAAAGTTACAATTAATTGTTCTTCATATGAGCAAGATTTGCTGATTGCTGAAAGCGATATTTGAATCATAAAAGCCCGGGAAAGCCACGGAATTCCGAACGGATGAAGGTAATTGAAGTGAAATACAGAATAAAAACTAAATATGTCGAAATTAAACAGCTCCCAAGTAACAATTTGGGTTTTTTAAGGCACTCCAGTCCAACTATGAGTTGAAGCTATAAAACCGCGTTCGGGTATGTAAGAATCTATAAAACTCCAATACAACGCTTACCCACTAAACATGAATCGACAGAGAGGTAACTCAAATCGACAGAGTGATCGTATCGATCTCTCTAACGATTTTGCATCATCTTATCGGCAAAGAGGAACACACCATACGCGTGCCTTGGGTGAGTGCCACGAAATAATCTAAGACACGCCCCCCAGAGAAACACACGAACACAATCCGAATCGTATGTTTCCCTTCGAGACGCGTGTTTGCCTGCCTGAGAATTCGACTGCTACGATTGAAACCTACCTACCTAAGGGTCCAGCGCCGATTGACCGGCGCATAGGGCTGAGATAAAAGATCTCCACTGCTGGCGATCCGGAGCCAGCGTCTTCACTTGCTGCCAGCCAAGGTTCTCGTCAACTGTGCGGATTTCAGCGGCTAGACTTCGCCGCCACGAGCTTTTGGGCCTGCCTCTTCTTCGATGCCCATCTGGATTCCAGTCAAGCGCCTCTCTGCAAATCTCGTTTTCATCTCTTCGCAGCGTGTGCCCAATCCATCTCCACTTACGTTCCCGAATCTCGATTTCTAGCGCCTTTTGATGACACCGGCGATGAAGTTCAACGTTTGAGATCCAGTTGCCAGGCCACCAAGCGCGGATGATGTTCCGCAGGCACCGATTCACAAAAACTTGCAGTTTTCGCGTCGTCACCGCATATGTGCACCAAGTCTCACACCCGTACAGCAATACGGATTTGACGTTTGAGTTGAAGATTCGGATCTTAGTTCGTAGAGAGATCTGGCGTGACCGCCAGATGTTTCGGAGACTCGCAAACGCAAATCGGGCTTTTCTGATCCGGGTTTCGATGTCCTTCTTGGTACCACCATCAGGCGTAATCTGGCTACCAAGATACTGGAAGCACTCCACTGTCTCAACCTGTTGTCCAGCTACCACGAAATTGGAACGATTTTCTGTATTGATTTCCATCGACTTGGTCTTTCCGACATTGATTTTGAGACCTGCTGCCTTGGAGCTTTCGGTGAGGTCGTCGAGTTTGCTCTGCATGTCTTGTTGTGTTTGGGCGAGCAAAACAATATCGTCTGCCAGGTCAAGGTCGTTCAGTTGCTCCATGGTTGAAGGATTCCACGGCAATCCTCGGTTTGGTCTACAGTCAATCGATCCAGTCAAGATCTCATCCATTACGATGAGAAAAAGCAGCGGTGACAAAATACATCCTTGTCTCACTCCAGCAGTTACCGGGATTGGTTCGGACAAGACACCGTCGTGTAAGACCTTGCACGAAAATGCCTCGTACTTTGCTTCGATGAGATGGACTAGTTTCTCTGGGACCCCTCGTCGTCTAAGAGCAGCCCAGATGTTTTCGTGGTTCAGTCGGTCAAATGCTTTTTCGAAATCAACGAACACCAGCAGAAGAGAGTCCTGGAATTCGTTGATTTGTTCCAGTATTATTCGTAGCGTTGTGATGTGGTCCACACATGATCGTCCGGATCGGAATCCAGCTTGTTGCCGTCGGAGTGTAGCGTCGATTTTCTCCTGGATCCTGTTCAGGATCACTTTGCAGAGTACTTTAAGGGTTGTACAGATCAAAGTTATGCCACGCCAGTTACCGCACTCTGTTAGGTCTCCTTTCTTTGGGACCTTTACGAGGATACCCTGCATCCAGTCGGCCGGGAATGTTGCAGTATCCCAAATGTCAGCGAAAAGACGGTGCAACATTTGTGCTGACAAGGCAGGGTCGGCTTTGAGCATTTCAGCAGGAATGCAATCGATTCCAGGCGCTTTGTTGGATTTCATGTCCTTGATTGCCGCTTCTATTTCAGCCAGCGTGGGCGCTTCCGAGTTGACGCCATTAATGCGACTTACTGTGGGCGCCTCGAGCTGCGGGTTCTGTTGGCCATTGCTATTTGTAACTCGAAAAAGTTGATCAAAATGCTCAGTCCAACGCTTGAGCTGATCTGTTCGATCTGTCAGCAGCTGACCTGCTCGGTTTTTCAGCGGCATTCTTGCATTAGTCCTTGCACCACTAAGGCGGCGAGAAATATCATATAATAATCGGATATCTCCAATGGCGGCGGCTCTTTCTCCCTCTTCGGCTAGGGAGTTTGTCCAGGCTCTCTTGTCTCGTCTACAAGCTCGTTTAACTGCCTTTTCCAGCTCCGCATATCGTAAGCGGGCGGCTGCTTTGGCTGACCCGGTACATGCCTGCTCAATTCCGACTTTCGCCTTTCTCCGATCATCGATCATCCTCCAGGTTTCATCCGACATCCATTCACTTCGTCTTCCACAAACTTTACCGAGAGTAGCTACGATTGAAAGCACGCATATAAAAAAACACGGCGAAAAAATGCGAACACACCGTACGAGTGTACGATTCAAACTGATTTCGCATGTACGCATTCGTATTCGTTGCCTCTAGGTATCAATGTGGTGGAAAGAAGAAGTAAAGTTTTTTCTTCGTTAACATAGTTACCATGACAGAAGTGACGCAGGGCTTTTTTATGTTTATTTTTATTTTTTCTCTTCGACGTGCAATAGTGTGCGTTCCTTTGCGCCACCTTTGTAAAAGTGTACCTCCTTGTCTAGGTATCTCGGCAGTACAAACCGAATGAGAATATTTGCGATCTCGGAGTGTCACCGAAATTAAGCGTTTTATTCTAAGTTCGGTGACTCAACTCTCAATTGTTTGCATGCTCTGTCGATTTCTGAGAGGACGCGCTTACTGGGTGGTAAGGCCCTTCTGCAGTAGGTTCTGTACAGCAAATTATAAAACCTTGGCAAGCCAACTCAATTTCTTATGTTCTGTATGAATTTAGCTTATAAAACCCATTTATCATATTATTTTCATTTACAAATAATTCTGCTCCGGAAATAGGTTTTCAGAAATAACTTTTAAAACAAATGAATCTTATTCAAATCAAATATAAAAATAAACAAATCAGAAAGCTAAAATTTGTTTGCCATGAATCTGTAGAGAAATTCAATATTATTTTCTCATTCCGAATTTTCGTTGCGCTTTTAAGTTTACCGCAAATAAGTAATAAAAAATTCCGAACAAATAAGAAATAGATATAAAATTACTCATTTTGTAGTAAAATTTTCTGTTGTAGTGGTTCAATTTTTTTTTAATTATTCCAGCCATCAGTATGCCGGGCTTTTATAGAGCATGAATAATATGAGGATTACTTTCTAAAATAAAAAACTGTCGTTCAAAAATATCCCATTATTTACCATAAAAATGGCGATAATATACGAAATTAATAATAGTCGTTACTGAACCCTTAAAAAACGATCATGTTTTCTTAAAGCTTCTAATCAAACTGATACACGTTTAAATAATTTTTTCGTGTTATAAAAGTGTTTGAAATTTAAAAGGGTAGCATGAATGGGATTCTATAAACCGACAAAGGTGGAGGAGTGAATTCGGTTCATTTTTATGCCCAGGAGAAGCGGAAATACATATTAAGTCACTTTTTCACCGAAAAACATTCTTTTGTTGACATTTTGGTCGATTACCCGACGACTAACTTTTGTCCTATCGAATAACTTTTATGAAACTTTTATAGTCCATAGAAGCTTTCGTTTCTTATAAATGGTTTATAGACACTATTATAAGTTATTTATTTGCCAGTTTATAACCTAAACGACTTGTAATTACCTTATAAGAACACGAAGGCTACGAATAAGTTTGAAAGGGCTTTTATAGATCAAAACAGGTTTATAGGATGGTATTTTAAGGGGGGGGTAGGGTCTAACACTTTCAAAAAATCGATTTTTTTATTTTTTTATTTTCTTATTGTAAAACATTTCAAGAATGTTGTGTCAAATTTTCAAGTCAATTGAAGCAAAACTGTAGAAATTATAGGCCTTTATCTCCTCCTATCTAATACTGCAAGAAAGCAAGAGCAGAAACTTCAAACGCGTTTTTCTCGAAAGCACATTTTTAAAGTCCGTGGACATCGTCATTTGAAAACTACTTATCCGATTCTTTTCAAATTTGGAACATATTTTCTACACATAAAATACCAGACCCCAACGTTTTTCTTTTTTTATTTTTTTACTTTGGGGAGATTTTACAGATAAAAAATGGCGGATTTTTTCGTGAAAAATCGTAGTTTTCACTTCAAACAGTCACAAAAATTTCAAAAAAAATTTTTAAGGTTAAATAAAAACGTTGGGGTCCAGAAAAACATCTATTAAAAATATTTTGCTCTGATTTTTTGACTTCGGATGATTCTGTGCTGAGATACAGTGTCCACCGCAAATCCTGTTTTCTAAAACTTCATCCTCGAAAATGCTCCGTCACCGGCTCATTTTTCAATATTTTTCTACGAAAAAATTACCAAATGTTCTTTTAACAATGCTTTGTATAAAAATTTGAATACATTTGTTCGAACGATAGCTCTAGAAATAAATCGTGAAAATGGTGTTTTTTTTTACCCGTTAGACCCTACCACCCCCCCCCCCCCCCCCCCCCCCTTAAACCATTTGCATATAAGCCCCTCAAAGAGCAAAATGAAAATCAAATCAAATAAATTTATTGTTGTTATATTAGTTGGACATATTATACGCGTATAAATATTCTAGAGGTCAGTTGTTAAAAGGTTGTCCATTAATGCTTTTTGATGCAAATTCCGGCGCTGCCCATTATGAGCGCCGATGTGGTCTAGCGGATATGCTGGCGCGAGTCTGGTTTTGGTATACCAGGCGTACTGGGTTCGATTCCCGGTATCGGCAAGAAAACTTTTGGGTTCGAATCCCATAAGTTGCCGACAGGTAATATGTATTTCCTCATATAACTGACTATATAATAAGAATGTTCAATCAGTTGCCAGCTGGCCAGGTATATCACGGATGCCGGAATACCTGTAAGTAAACTAGCCCACCTGATTGACTCGTTCTTCCAAAATAAACCTACATCAACACAAATGAAATGAAGAGCAATTTTTTTTAAATCATCAATATTAATCAAATAGGTACCATTATTCATCACGAACAAATGGTTATCAATTATGTAATTTCTTAAACTTTTGAGCTTATAAATTCTTCATTTTTGATTAAATGTTGATGGGATGAGAAATTTGAAAAAAAGCTATAAGAGGATAAGGTTATGAGATTTTTTTTGCTGACGGAATACACTACATTATTACCTTCACTATGCCCGTACAATCGAATGGATTCAAAGCCATTCTACAACCATCACGCATATTTATAGAATTTTTTAAATAAATAGTCTCCAAAAAAAGGCGATAAGCGTGTCTCAAATGAAGGCATGTTTATTGACCACCCTCAACGAAAAAAAAAAAAAAAACTTAACACCACTCTAGATAGCAAGATACATATAGGACATAGGTATCCACTAAAAGAAGGTAGACGACGATGACGACGCATCGCATCGTTCACATGGGTTTTATTTTCTGCCATCCTCATTAGAAAATGATAGTAAACAGAGGAGAAAAAAAACGCTGCCTTAACGATTGATTTGTGAATCGAACCCTGACTGGCTGGCTGATCTAAACTGGATTCTATTCCCTGTCATATGAGTAAACGAGACACCAATAGTGATGACGTTGGCGTCGGTTTTTTGGAATGGAACGCGGCTGAAAGAATGGCATTGTAGTCTGATGGGGTATATATTTAGGCTATGTTCACAACAATAACGAGCGTCGTTCGTATGATAGCGATATGATAAACTTCTTGAATGGTGCATATCGGATATTGCTGATTTGTTTTCGTACCGATTTGGATTTGATTTGTATGCATTCTCTCTCGGATAGGCGGCAACGGCAAATATTGAGCCTGTGTTGATACAACGTTGGTTTAATGACAATATAGAGCAAACGTTTTGAAGTAAACTACATAACCTAGCTTGCGATGACTATTAATATATTGGATAGGGGAGATAAGGGCATAACGAGCACCCAGGGCATATTAAACACTTCTTTTCCACGAAAGTACAATTTTTTCAAATGAATTTTCATGAAAAACAGTTTTGTAGTTCCTATGAAGGGTGATACGGTCAAAATTTGGTCAAGGGAAAACGCGTGTAAATCGGTAAAATCGTTTGTTAAAAAATCAAATTAAAATTCTTTTTCAAGTTTAATTAGTATAAAATTCAGGAAAAATATTCAGTTAGGCTTCCGCTTTTCCAAATCCGAATTGCCGGGCCTTACGCCTAACCCAGATTTTGTACAGCCACCTTGTTTACCTTCTTCGCCGCAGAAAGCCAGTTTGCCTTGAACTGCTGCTCGTCCTTAGCAATTTTTTTTGTCTTCTTTAGGTTCCGCTTGACAATAGCCCAGTATTTCTCAATTGGCGGAGCTCTGGCGTGTTGGGAGGGTTCTTGTCCTTGGGAACCACCTGCACGTTGTTGGCGGCGTACCACTCCATGGCCTTTTTACCGTAATGGCAAGATGCCAAATCCGGCCAAAACAGTAGGGAACAACCGTGTTTCTTCAGGAAAGGCAGCAGACGTTTATTCAAACACTCTTTCACGTAAATTTCTTGGTTGAAAATGCTATGAAAATGCGCTTTTCAAGCCACAGTTACTGATGGCTTGCCAAATAGATATTTTTTCGCGAACTTTGACATTTTCATGTGCTTGAAAATATCTGCTACCTTTCCCCTTCCTTTTGCCGTATAAAACTCTTGTCCCGGAAGCTGCTTGTAGTCGGATTTGACGTAGGTTTCGTCTTCCATTACCACGCAGTCAAATTTCGTCAGCATCGTCATGTACAGCCTCGGGGATCGCGCCGTCGTATTTTGTTTATCATCGCGATTTGGAGTCACTACGTTCTTGTAAGTCGATAGTCCGGCTCGTTTTTTGGCTCGATGCACGGTTGTTGACGATACACCCAGCTTATTTGCGGCATCTCGGAGAGAGAGGTTAGGGTTTCGCTGGAAACTACCGGCAACTCTCTTTGTCGTCTCAGCGGCTTCCGGTTTTCGATTTCCCCCCGATCCAGATTTCCTGGCTATCGACAAACGTTCCCTAAACACTTTAATTACATTTGTAACGGTTGATTTGGCAACTTTTAGCAATTTTGCCAGCTTTGCGTGCGAGTAGCTCAGATTTCCGCGATGCGCGAGCAAAATTTTGATACGCTGCTCTTCTTCCTTGGACGGCATTTTGACAACTGAAGAGTGAATTCCAAAATCAAAACAGGAGCAACATTTTACACACACACACACACACACCTTCAAAATGAGGGGTGTTCAGGTTTTTTAAATGCAAAATTGAAAGAAATACGTCAAGTTGATATTGACCAAATTTTGACCGTATCACACTTTAGTACAAATTTTACAGCAAAAAAGAAATCTCTAGGTGGCCATTATTCCCTTATCTCCCCTGCAAGACTAAATTGACAAATTATGTTGGATGTCCATTATACCAAAGATGTATTATACCGCTGCCTCCTTATTCAAAATGTCCATCATGAACCATACGTATAAAAAAATGCCAATTTTTGTAGCAGTCTGTTTTGGGTTATTTTTGACGATTTTTAAGGATTTTTGCGTTCCTTCAAGCGGAGGCCCGTGGATCTTCTCACGACTTTCTGAAGGCTTTCATCTCAAAGGTATGGGCTTCAATGTCAGAGGCTTATGTTTCCAATGTATTCTCCCGATTCAGTTCTCGCCTGAAGAGAGTAATTGTGAACAAAGGTGGACACACCGCCTGAATGAATACAAATATTTTTAAATCATATAAAAATCGAGAAAAGCTTTTTCTAAACCTTAATGGCAGACTTTCGTATTATTTATTGCTCTAACTGTAAATATAAAATTTTGACAACTCATATGTCAAAAACATACTCATGCTAAAAGATTCAATACTGTTTTATGCAAATGTATAGAATAAACAGGCAAGACCCTTATTGACTGCCTGAGGGACATCGTCCGTCAGGCGAGTTTCCCAACTGGTTTGTTCGATTAATACGAATTCGTAGTTGACATAAAACTAACTGAACGTCAAAGTTTTTCAACCAGAAAACGGTAAACCTATGAGAAGAACTTGGAGGACCAAACGCATGCCTCAACCCGAATGTACTAAAATAAAATTCAAAAGATATTTGTTTTTGTGATATTGTAACAACCGTGTCAGTGATAATTTCAAACACAGCTTTATTTAACCTTCCAAAGTCGTTCGGGTCAATATGACCCGAAGCGCACATTCAAATCATCATAACTCTTCGAGAAAAAATCGCAAAAATTTGATTTTAAAAACCTCCCTGGGGAATCACGAAATATACAATCTGTAGTACCAGGCAACTTCCTGTGATCACCGGAAGTGCTCCCTCAAAAAAATCCGTAATTAGACTGTTCGGGTCTATATGACCCGAGAGTTTGCGTAAGTTCCCCTGGCCGCAAATATTGACCGATTTCGATGAATTTTAATTCATTGTATAGATAATTTATTCTAGTTTCTCAATATTGAAAAAATAAGTCGAAATATTTTACGAGATCACCAGTAGCTGATTCCGAATGAAAAAAGTCCCGAAAAAGAGCTCTTTTTAGAATGCTTATAACTTGTGACAGATTCAAAATATTGCGCTGGTTTTATAAGTTTTGGAATTGTCAAGAATAAAGCTATCCATGGATGTATAAATTTTTGGTGGTCCAAAGGAAGTTTTGGCCGCTATCCCGGAACTTCCGGTAGAAAAAAATCTTACTTCAAAAAAGTCACCCAATTTTGGCTTTGCATTGCTATATCTCGCTTACCAATGGAGCGATTCTCTGAATTCAAATTTTAGTTTTTTTTCGTTAACTTTATTATTATTTTCGTAGAACATAGTTGGTTCTTAAAAAATCTCAGTTGTTCAGTATATTGTAATGAAAATCACATCTTTTTTGTCATTTTTCAAACTCCCCCTCATGTTGGTGGGTTTACGGGATTTTGTTAGCGTGATTTCTCTAAAATTTGAACTCAAATTGGTCACTTTTTATATACCTAAAGATTCATTAGAATCTCCTCTTTCGATGGACATACTTTTTGTGTGGTGTTTTGAAAATTTGTAGCAACGTTTTTTCGAATTTACTGAAAGCTGTCAGATTTCAACCAGTTTGGCCCACATTTTCAGCAGGTTGATGTACAAATCTCGCACCCCTCACGTTGCCGCGGGAGAAACAAATCCTTTAGCTCTCTTTTTGTCGCTCACCAAATCTACCACACAACCCAGCAGCAGGAGGAACTGCCGTCTCGTCGCGTTTTTTTTTTCTTCGGGTTTTGCTGGCTAGGGAAAATTTGCCCAACTTGCCAGCCGCGTGGTTTGTTGATTGATTGTGCTCATGCTCTCTTTGCGTAGTAAATGTTTTGATTTTAAAATAGAGAATGATTATTTCTCCAAATTGAAATAAACATCTTGAATCTTTTTAGATATTTTATCATTAGAATTCTTCACTGATACCTACATTTGTTTTGAATGTTATCATGGTTCTTTTCTTTTATTTCAAGCAGTGTCTACTGCCAGAGAAACAAAATCTCTGATTAAAGTAACAAATATTCTGAAATTTTATTCAGAAACTTTAATCAGAAATCTGATTCTGAAATCTGAAATTGAATCTGAATCTGAAATCTGGAATCTGAAATCTGGAATCTGAAATCAGAATCTGAATCTGAAATCTAAATCTGAAATCTGAATCAGAAATCTGAATCTGAAATCTGAATCTGAAATCTGAATCTGAAATCTGAATCTGAAATCTGAATCTGAAATCTGAATCTGAAATCTGAATCTGAAATTTGAATCAGAAATTTGAATCGGAAATCTGAAATCTGAAATCTGCAATCTGAATCTGAAATCATCGACGTGAACTTTAGAAATGTTGCCCATCCATTAAAATATTTATAATGTTGGCACCGCTGGCAACCATGGTCAGAGAGGCGACGCTGCTGAGTGATGGATACGGTAGAGCGCTGCCGCGCTTGTCAAATTGACAGATTCGGCGGTTGAGATGAAGACGAAAATTTTCATTAGTTTGAGGAAATCCAACGCCTACAGATCGTTGCCCCTTAGTCTAATCTTTATCAGTGAAAGTTTCTATATTTTCCTCGTGAGTTGAGTGATTGCAAAGGTGAACTAGTACACCTCGTCATTCTTATTCGTAAGTTTCTGAATAATTACTAATATGAACTGATTAAAATAACAATTTAATGTCATGTAGGCAAGCCTAGCAGAAGGCAAACTGCACCAATTGTTCGGGCAGAAAATAAGGGATCAAACCATTTATTGTAAGTTAACAATTAAACCAACTCCCTTCTGTATCTAATAAATTGAACTTATTTTAGTTTGAGCCTAAGGCTAATCATCCAAGCGCTTCAAAAACGGTTTTTATTCCCCGTCCGAACAAAACTCAAAAATAAATGAGTTCGGCTCAAAGGATGGAAAATGAGGTTAGGAACCATAACCTCCAACAGGAGCCTAATGCCGAAGCAACTGCCTATGATTGTGCTCTGTGTGATGAGCCAAACCATGTCGACACCTGTTCGCGCTGGTTCCACTACACCTGCGCCGGTGTTACTGAGGAGATAGAGGACAAACCATGGAGCTGCCCTACTTGCTCATCCGAACCACAAGTTGGTGCCGCCGGTGGTGGATCTCAGGAGGATATTTCGATCCTTGAGTCCCTGGATTTGGGTGCACGGAAGGATGCACGCTGGAAGCGGAACGAGGAGCAGCAAAAAGCTGCCGACGAACAGCACCAACGCGATTTGCTGTTGATGAGGGAAATGCGGCGGCGAAATTTTCAACGACAACTGCAGCGTGAGCAGCAGCAGCGCTTGGCGCAGCTCGAACTGGAACGCGAGATGCTGGAGATGAGACGGAAGGCTGATGAAGAGTACCAGGTACAGCGTAGGCAACTGTGGGGTACCTACGGAATCAATCCACAATCGCAGGGCTACCCAGGCACGATGAATATTCCACGGCACTCAGTTGGTGGTGAAGAGCAAATAAAATTTCCCGCTGGTCCACAATCGTACCCAGCATATTCGACGCCGTTGTCCGGAAGTAATCCCCCTACGGTGCCGATGACACCACTGCGGAATCCAGGAGTGTATCCAACAAGAGCGGCTCCCAGCAATTCGAACGTACCGATCGTTCCTCATCCTCTCCCCATGTACCAGTTGCCACCTCCGCCTCCGGAGAAAATTGATGGCTGCAATCCTTCGAATGTTCCAGTGAATCTGGCAACCAGGCACAACCCGCTGTCAAATCGCGGTCTGCCATTAGAGGAACCAGTGAATCCAGAATCTTCGAACCAATTTCGGTATTCGGCCACGCATCACGTACATCTAGGGGGCCCAGTGGGTCCATGCGATCCGCCCAATCCGCCTCCACATTCGGATGCACAATGGCCGCAAGTACCTTTGCCACCTGTAGCCGAGTTGACCAGGGCACAGATCGCTGCTCGAAAAGGACCGTTCTGCAAACTACCTACCTTCAGCGGAGATCCCGAGGAATGGCCGCTGTTTTACAGCAGCTACATCAATGGAAACTTGGCGTGCAACTGGTCGAATTTAGACAATCTTGGGAGACTGCAGGAGGCAATTCAAAATCCAGCGCGCGCTAAAGTTCGCCACCATTTGATGCTGCCTGAAACGGTACCGGAAGCCATCGAAACACTCCGGAGGCTTTATGGGCGCCCGGAACAAATTATTTCTGCGCTTGTGCGCAAGGCGCAGAATGCGAAGCCGCCATGTCTGGAAAATCCAGTAACTTTTTCGGATTTCGGCATCATCGTACAGCAACTCACCGATCACCTGATTGCGTCCGGACTCCGGGATCACTTAGTGAATCCACATCTTATTGATATCCTTGTGGCCAAGCTTCCTGGTCAGACGCAGATCGAATGGATCCGCTACAGACGTCAGCAAGGTTGTTCTACACTGAAAACCTTTTCCGATTTCATCACCGCCATCGGAGCCGATGCTTTAGAGCTGGAACATATTAACCGGATGCCCGACTACAACAAGGAGAGACCGAAGACAGAAAAGCTGAGTACGGAGAAGAAAGGGAAGGAAAAAAGTACCGAAGGTTTCCTGCTCACCCACATCAATGAGTTCGAAAACAGGCAGAGCCGGTTACCATGTAGCTTCTGTAATCGAACGGATCATCGCACGAGATATTGTGACGATTTTGCGAAGCTTTCCTGGGAAGACCGCGTGGAGAAGGTGGCTAAATTGAAACTTTGTAATCGTTGCCTCAATGAGCACGGTGAGTCAAAGTGTCGTTTTTCTCAAAAATGTAACGTTGGGAGTTGCCAAGAATCACATCACCCACTGTTGCACCCACCGATCAACAGCAAAAGTACGCAACTTATAGTCACAACTGATTGCAACGCTCACAGTGTGCTTCCCCAACCACCGGTGATTTGCCGGATGGTACCTGTCCGAATCATTAACGGAGAGCAGTCTATGTCGATAGACGTAATCGCCTTTTTGGATGAAGGTTCTTCGTACTCTTTGGTCGAGCGTGATATTACAGAACAGATTAAGCTTTGCGGTGAGCCGCAACCACTGCTCGTCAAATGGACAGCCGGTATTTCGCGCCTGGAACGCGACTCGAAGCGAGTGAATCTGTCGATTTCCGCCCTTGATTCACCGGAGCAGTTTTTGTTGAAAGACGTGCACACTGTTGAACATCTGAAACTCCCTGAGCAAAAGTTTATTTTCGCTGATGTCGTCGGAAAGCACCAGCATCTGAAAGGTTTACCTGTTAGTGACTACCGAGACGATTCGCCGAGAATTTTGATTGGACTCAAACATCTTCACGTCTTTGCACCGTTCGAATCTCGCATTGGAGCTCTCGGTGAACCAATTGGAGTTCGCACACTTTTAGGATGGACAGTGTATGGTCCGCAGGAATTTACTTCTTCAGTCGAAATTCTTGATCATCATAACAAAGACCCAGCTGATCACGAACTTTATGATGATTCTCAGAAGCGGATGACAACATTTGAGCGAAAGTCCAATGATCCATATAAGAGGAAATTGGCCGTAGAGTATCCGGATGCGGTAGCGAAAATGGTTGATAATCCTTGCTTCTCCTCTGACCTCGATAGCGCTTATTCGATGGTGAGAGTAGTCGCAATGTGGTTTAGTTCAAACTTCAGCTGGAAACCCAATTCTTCCTCAGTCCCTTGCTTTGAAATGATTATGACGGGACTTTCGATGTCAACCAAGGAGCAGCACAAGGTCGAACAAACAAATCTAGCTCAGTCTTTGCGGAACCAGTACAAACGATCTCAAAAACTAACAAACATCCTGTGGCGATGCTGGGTCAAAAGGCATGTTCCAGTCATCGATCAATCAACGAAGTGGCATGCCGATAGCCACCCGCTTGGTGGCCTGATGAACATCGCCGACGACAACAACAGGAAGGATGGATCTAGAAGTATTGTCAAGCAGATCATTTTGGGGCGAGATGCAGTGGTTCGTAAAGCTGTTTCGTGTTTGGCAAATGAAAGGCAGCCGCGACACCCGGTGAGCAAGCTTGCGGTGCTTGAGATTGGAGGTAAATCCAGTCAGGAACAGGACCCTGGACTAGAGTTACGGTGGGGGCTGTTGGCACCGCTGGCAACCATGGTCAGAGAGGCGACGCTGCTGAGTGACGGATACGGTAGAGCGCTGCCGCGCTTGTCAAATTGACAGATTCGGCGGTTGAGATGAAGACGAAAATTTTCATTAGTTTGAGGAAATCCAACGCCTACAGATCGTTGCCCCTTAGTCTAATCTTTATCAGTGAAAGTTTCTATATTTTCCTCGTGAGTTGAGTGATTGCAAAGGTGAACTAGTACACCTCGTCATTCTTATTCGTAAGTTTCTGAATAATTACTAATATGAACTGATTAAAATAACAATTTAATGTCATGTAGGCAAGCCTAGCAGAAGGCAAACTGCACCAATTGTTCGGGCAGAAAATAAGGGATCAAACCATTTATTGTAAGTTAACAATTAAACCAACTCCCTTCTGTATCTAATAAATTGAACTTATTTTAGTTTGAGCCTAAGGCTAATCATCCAAGCGCTTCAAAAACGGTTTTTATTCCCCGTCCGAACAATAATATACCTAATATATCAAAAAAGATTCAAGCAATACCTACAACAATAAAGCATTCATTTCGATATCAGCATCAGCACAATCAATCAACAAACCACGCGGCGAGACGGCAGTTCCTCCTGCTGCTGGGTTTGGTGATAGATTTGGTGAGCGACAAAAAGAGAGCTAAAGGATTTTTTTCTCCCGCGGCTACGTGAGGGGTGCGAGATTTGTACATCAACCTGCTGAAAATGTGGGCCAAACTGGTTGAAATCTGACAGCTTTCAGTAAATTCGAAAAACGTTGCTACAAATTTTCAAAACACCACACAAAAAGTATGTCCATCGAAAGAGGAGATTCTAATGAATCTTTAGGTATATAAAAAGTGACCAATTTGAGTTCAAATTTTAGAGAAATCACGCTAACAAAATCCCGTAAACCCACCAACATGAGGGGGAGTTTGAAAAATGACAAAAAAGATGTGATTTTCATTACAATATACTGAACAACTGAGATTTTTGAGGAACCAACTATGTTCTACGAAAATAATAATAAAGTTAACGAAAAAAAACTAAAATTTGAATTCAGAGAATCGCTCCATTGGTAAGCGAGATATAGCAATGCAAAGCCAAAATTGGGTGACTTTTTTGAAGTAAGATTTTTTTCTACCGGAAGTTCCGGGATAGCGGCCAAAACTTCCTTTGGACCACCAAAAATTTATACATCCATGGATAGCTTTATTCTTGACAATTCCAAAACTTATAAAACCAGCGCAATATTTTGAATCTGTCACAAGTTATAAGCATTCTAAAAAGAGCTCTTTTTCGGGACTTTTTTCATTCGGAATCAGCTACAGTTGATCTCGTAAAATATTTCGATTTATTTTTCCAATATTGAGAATCTAGAATAAATTATCTTTACAATGAATTAAAATTCATCGAAATCGGTCAATATTTGCGGCCAGGAGAACGTACGTAAACTACAGGTCAAATTTATCTAAAATAGATTTGTACGGAAATTTTGCGAACGGCTTTGGAAAGTTAATAATAATTAGTTTGTCTAGAAAATTGAACAACATTACCACGTATACAGTGATCAACTGGTACGAACAACTCGCCGAAGGTAAGAGAAAAGTCCCATTCATACATCCAACCATTAACGCTTTTAACACCCACCACACCACCACCTTTATTTTATGTCGATTTTATCGCTCCAAAGCTTTGGTTATTTCCCTGTTAGCGGAAATAACTAGTTAGTTTGTTCCCCCGGGTGCAGACACCATCTAGTAGTGGCACCATTTTTATTTTTCAAGCGAAAAGGTAATCAAATGTACTGCGCTGCGATTTATAGCGTGTTAATTAGTAACCGGTATGTAGTGTGATTTTGTTTGAAAGAAGAATTTGTGTATGACTTCTCAAGAATCCTACACATTAAGTGACTAACTAGTAAAATTTAAAATTTTCAAAATGGAAAATCATCTTGAAATGTTATGTGATCGTGTCCAAATCTACGAAAACTTTATTCTTTTTTTTGCAATCTTAAAACAGGTGTTGCTGATTAAAAGATGAGATTCGGATGAATAAATTAGTCTCGAATGTAGATCGAAGCTGCTTAAATAAATACCCGGTGGAATGCTTCAGAGCTCAAATAAGATACACGTGTTGCTCTCAAATCACTATAACCATAAAGAGTCTCAGTCTCTGTATTGGATGATTCGAATGCTTCTGTCATTACAAGACCTCGTTACTTTTTAAAGCTTCATGCATTTTCATAAGCAACACAATGACAACAATTATTGAATTCATAATTAAGTGCCAGTTAAATATGTAAAATTTTAAAATTGTCGACTTTCAGACATGTGTCGATAATCCCCTAGCGAAACGTGACTTGTTGATCTACAACCGGTAGTAGCATCTTCTGGGTCACTCCAGGATAGAAACCTATAAATTCAGCAAATCAAACTATCCGCCCCGGTAGAAGTCAATCCGTTGATGATTGAATTTCATCACCCAGATTCGTTGCCTTATCGAGATGTACTACGCAGTCCATCATTTAAGCATCAAGCTAAGAGCCAGTCGAGACAATTGTCACCTGCCACGGTCATTACCCAGGTATCGGACAAACCTCAATAGCAATCGTGAACCCGTTTTGAATTACAATTGTCTCTAGCGTTGTTCAGAACTTATTTGGGTGTCGAACGAATGACTGACTTATACAAAAATGGCCCGGTGTCAAACGTGAATTATTTTGGACTCTCCGAAGCGAATGGGATCCATTCATATCTAGCTACCCCCCCCCCCCCCCCCCCCCAAAAAAATGACAGGTGTATGGGCGGCCACCAGCCGGCTGAATGACGTATCAAGTGATTCGAAGCTTACCTACGCAATTAGGCGGGGAATCAATGTAAACTTTTAATTCCGATAGCAGCGCAGCAGTGTGGTGGCAGCGTTTTTATCTGAACAAAACAAAAAACAATCTATTGAGTTTGGTTTTTTGTCTAAAAATCAACAACTGGAGCAATTGGGAACGTTCTTTGGCATTTATGCTGCAAAAAATGAGTGTTGGACGTCAGGGTGGGTCAAATAGTGCAACGAGTTCCGGATTCTAAATCTGGAAGCCTTAAACATTTTGTTAACTGCAGGAGTTCACTCTATGTCGACAAAATATAAATGTGCATTTTTTTTTTAATTTCTACCGATATAATTAACAGAAAATTCGATACTTCGCATTTTCAGAGATTTATCCATCAATATTCGTTCACTGAGAAGCACAAAAAAGGCATCACACGAATGTATAACGAAAATCGGAAATATGTTTTTGAAAGTTGGAATTACCTGCAAATACCGTCATAAGCATGACTAAGGAATGTAGCATGGAGATTTCAATCAAATTTTAGTTATTAATTGGTCTGTCATTAATGTAAATTTGCACTGCCTTATCTGTGTTTTAGTGAGTAAGAAAACTAGGTGGTTTTTGGATCGAAAACACTTCAGTATTTTTCATATTATTCAGAGTATCTAACAATTGAGTCACTGTCTTTGGGTTTAAAATTAGACAAAACAACACTACAAAGATTTGGAAAACTTTCGGTTCCACAAATGGGCTCAAGAACCAAAGCAATCGAAAGATTGATTCCAATAGAAAACGCTCACTGAAGAAGATACTAACTCGCTATCGAAATACTGGTATCTGAACTTTTCTCCTATCGTGGTTGAATTAAAGGGAATCTTTCGATTGCGTTGATTCAGTAGAAATATTCAACCAAGTAGGCTCATAACACATATGAAAGGGATAAAAAAAATTTGGGTATTATAGTTTTTATAAAATTTGGCTGAAGTTTGTGTTGGAACAATTTTAAAATTTGAATGCTAATTTAAGTGGACATATAAAGTAGACTGAGGCGATTTGGGTTATTTTTGAATTTCTCGAACCCTGGAGTCTTCAAAGTTTCATTTTGGTTCGAAACTCACCCATGATTTTTTGCAGAATTTTTAGTAACGTTTACATGAGTAAATTTGAACGTTTAGATTTGTAAGGTAAAATTGAATATTTGGAACTGAAAAATTAACATCTTTTCGGTTTCTTCAGTGGCAGCTTGCTTATAGTTTTCTCGTGCCAATTTATAAATTGTCTAAAGGAAATTTTTCGCTGAACAACTTTGTCGAAGACCGTACCTTCGTATCTTATTAGACAAATAAGTTATTAGGTACTTTATTGGAGCATGTCTGTTGGCATTGAAAAACAATAAATTCATTTGACATCACTGCTGGGTGTCTAGCGAGGTATTGCATGACTACTTTTCATGCAATACTTTGCGAGGCAACAGCAGTGATGTCAAATGAATTTATTGTTTTTCAATGCCAAAAGACAAACCCCTGTTAAACAGTTAATAACGTTTTTGCCTAAAAAGATACGAAGTTACGGTCTTCGACAAAGTTGTTCAGGGGAATATTTCCTTTAGAATTTATAAATTTGCACGAAAACCATTAGAAAACTTGGCAAAGAAGAAACAAAAATGATGTTTATTTTTCAGTATAAAATATTCAATTTTCCCATACAAACATAAAAGTTTAAATTTACTCATGTAAACGTTACTTAAAAATTCTGCAAAAAATCATGGATGAGTTTTGAAGCAATCGAAGCTTTTAAGATCCCAGGGTTTGAGAAATTCAAAAATGACCCTAAATCGGCTCAGTCTAACAGTCTAATACACACGGAAAAGAATAAAAAGGTAAAATTTACCGAGATAAAAAGGTGAATGCTCGTAAGATCCAAAAAGGTAACTTTTATCTCGTCGAGGTGAAACTCACCTCACAACTAGGTAAAGTAAAGCTTAGTTCTTTTAGAAAAATGGGACACTTTCTTTTGCTAATAGCTCGTTTACTAGTAATCGGACATTCAAATTTTTGACAGCATTTGGTTGCCTGTAAAAAGTACTACCCGACCTATTTTTTTTTTCAAAATTTAAAATTCACGCGTTTTGGCGATATTTACGATGCAAGAGAAAAAGAAAAATATAATTTTGCACAGTTTCATTCAAAATTCATCATTATCAAATTGATAGCTGACAAAACCGTTAATTATTCGAAAAATTACTGTGTGTGAGTGGTGGAAAAGTATGCAAATACTGTCAAAAATGTCCACAAAGTTCAAATCAAGTATTGGAGTGAAGCATATGACCGGCAACTTCGGCTCAGGGTCATCAGGGAAGTCAAGTCTCATACCAGCATTTTTAATTTTCTATAAGCCGAAAAACTAAGGGTAGATTGCTGAAATTTGATTTTTTTTTCTCCGATAAGCTGAAAGTGTTGCCTGGTAATGAGTCATTCAAACCTAACCTCACACAACAATTTTTTGCTAATTCCACAGCTCGTAAGCTGTATAGCCGATTTCGAGGCTATGGGACAGGTGATTTCTGATGAACGAAAAATCTTATGAAATACCCTATTTCAAACTAATTCCAGCGTTTGAATGCTATACCATGTCTGCTCATGGCAAGGTCCCGAGTATATTTAAGTATGTATTTGCTGGTTATTTTGTATAAAATATAATGATTGCCGAAATTCTGCTCTTGTGGGAAAAAAACAACAATTTTCAAAACGAAGACTATGGTTTTCACTGTTTTTAAAAGCCTAAAAAAAGTAATCTTTTATGTACCCTTCGCAACCTACGATCTATACTAACCGATTATACTTTGAGTTCAATCTCACCACAGAGAACAGACGTACAAGCTCGAACAAAAAATCGTCAAAAAAGTGTGTAAAATTTCAAACGCTATCGACCAAAAAATACGTTAGAAATTGACTACAAACAGTGCCATCTATTGCGCCGTTCAAAAGTTACAAATCAACTTTAATGTGTCCAGTTTTCAAAAAGGCGTAATCGTATATGAACTCACGAAAAATTAATCCAATGTCTCAGTTAAATGGACGGCTTTAATGTATTGCTAAATAAATGAAATCGGAGTTACTTTAAACTGGGCGAAATTTCACTTTCTTTATTTTCGCACTACTATGACAGTTAAGGTAACTAACACACGCAGAGAAAACTAGGCTTTTGAACCAAAACAAAAATGATTTTGTTTCAAAACATTCATTTTTTTGAATCTAACTCCTGTTTTATTTGAACCAAAAACTTTTGTTTTTGATTCAAAAAAATATTTTTTGAAACAAAGAATTAATTCTTTGAACTAAATATTTTTGGATTTTGATTTTAAGCAAATACTTTGATTCTAAATAAATGTTAATTGAGCTTATTTCTTTTAAAACAAAGTCAACTTTTTTTGAACCAAAGGAAAATGTTTTTAACTTGAAGAAATGATTCCTTTAAATAAAAACTTCATCCTTTGATTCAAAAGATATTTTGATTTGCCTTGCAAGAAGAATACAAAACCGAAAAATCGAATCAAATTTGGCCGGTCGTGTGAAAATGTAGGTCAGAGTTAGCTATATTAGAAGGATTCAGGATGAAGTATGGTGAGTATGTTAATTAAAGAGTGAATATCGAAGATTTTCTATAAGTGATTGCGTTTTTACAGAACCAGAGCCGAAGGATGGTTTCCCTGGATGCCTCAACCGAGATGAAAGCTGCGCACGATGACACCGCTCCAAATCCAGCGGTCAGGTCGACGAAAATTTGTACCGGATCGATTTTAGTGAACTAGTTTGCGGCCAAGTGTTTCATCTGTTGTAAATAAAAATACATTTAACATATAAATTTCTTTCTTTTTATTTTTTGAAATTCCTAATAGGAATTTCAAAACAACAGGAAATATGTCCTCCAATTGGAATAAATGGAAAATGGTTCAATGAACCAATCTTTTTAAATCTAAATCTAAATTACATTGCGGCGAACGAAAACAACTTTGTATCAAATGAAACTGTTTTTTGTTTCAAAGTATTAAGATTTTGATTCAAAGATTTTTCAAAAGAAAAATTCTTTGAAACAAAGGAAAATGCTTTTGAACCAAAAGAATTTTTATTTGTCCCAAAACCAAAGGAAAAAATCCTTTGTTTTTGCGGCACTTTCCTTTGAAATAAAAAACCTTTTCGCTGCGTGCAGCTTCGGTTTAAGTTTTCGCACTTTTGAACAGTAATTTATGTAAGAAAATGCATCAGTCAAATACAAGAACATTCTTGACGATCAGTCTTACCCAGCAGTATAGATTCTAGGCATTTCAAAGCGGATAACTTCCACATATCATTTTAGCATCCAGCTGTTTAAAACTATGTTTTTCTAACAAATTTGAAGGAAAAAGATAATATCAAAAAGATAATAATGATTTTTTTTTTCATGCAACATGGTGAACGTTCGTTCATCAAGTTTCGAACGAAACTTCAACAGCGATTCTCTTGAAGCATGCTAAGCAGCACATACGACCTATAGAAAACTGACTGAAACTTAGTCAGCTTTGTTTTGACATTTCTCTTTGGTGTGTTTGGAGACATCTGGTGGCCCAGCCAAAAGACAAAAATTGGTTCAAAAAGGGTGTTGAGATTTTTACACAACTTTCGTGGGCTAGCTTGTATGTCTGTTCTCTGTGATCTCATGATGGTTTAACTTCGTTATTGCAAGTTTTTGCCAGCAAAAACTCCATTAAAAACGCTCAAAAAGTGGCTCAAAAATAATCAAATTTGTTAATTTCGAAACAGCTGTTTCCACTGAATTTCCCTCAGTTTCTTTTAAAAATGAAGTAGGTGGGTCCGAAAAGCAGCAGAAATTGATGGATGAGGATGTAGCCACCTAAAATACAGATTTGAAGAAGTATGAGTTTGAAAAACTGATCAATATCATGACTGAAAAAAGTGTGCGCTGGCCGATGGGAGGTAACAAGAATAAAGTAGAATTTATTCTTGCGAAAAAACAATGAATATTTTTTTTAAATTTTTTCATTAATTATCATAAGATTACCTGCATTTCCTTCGTAGGAAGTATTTAGATCAAACCAAAGGTTTTTGAGATACACGCATTCGTAACTGTCCCATTTCTAAAAGAACTAAGCTTTATACTTTAATCGAGCTGACAAAAAAGGTATAATTCAACAAGAAAAAAGGTAAATCTTACCTCGTTGCGTGGTGAAGTTTACCTGAATTGAGCGTGGCAAAAGTGTACACAAAACCGGAATTGACCGAGCCGGATCGTCGAAAGAAGGACTTTATTTCAATCATAGATCCCCAAAACAACAAACAATCTTAAATAAAAATCAAATCTTGAATGAATTTGTGTCTTTGTTTTTTCTTATAATTTGGCAACAAGCTAGAACAGAACTTTTTTGATCAGTGACTCCCCAAAAGGTTACACGGAAAATAAAAAAAAGGTTAAATTTACCTTTTTGCGAGGTGATTTTTTTCCACCCCTCTTTCGAGGTAAATTTTAGTTTTTTTTCATCCACTTATCAAAAAGGTAGATTTTACCTTTTTTCAATTCACCTAGCACAAAGGTAAATTTTACCTTTTTCGCATACACCTAGCAAAATAGTAAATAATACCGTTTTCCCATTCACTGATATAAAAGGTAAATGCTAGTTGGTTTGATTGGTTTCTTCAATAAAAATAAAAACAAAATTCATTCAAAAATGTATATTTATTTGAAATAAATAGGGATATTTACCTAATATTTATTTTCGAAATGTATCATCATGTTTGAAAAAATTATGGAGGAAAGTCCATTTTTGCCAGGCTCGTGGCAATTCGGCTTCACGTTCTTTCGCGCCATAATGGCCACCAGAATCCTCCAGCACTGCGTTAACACTTTCATGCCCTTCTCCGTTCGACAAATCTGGAGGATATCTGGAGGATAACGTGGAATACACCTCGAAGCTGGGCTGATATGAAACATAAGTAAAGTATTATGACGAGAGTCAGCACTACTAAATGATATCTAAGAAAATACTTACCATTCTATTCCGATTTTCTCAAATTGGGCACGAAGCAAAACTTCCCTTCTGAACGACAAAACAGCTTTGGCTTAACCTCAATAAACGGATTCAGGAAAAAGTTACTTTTTTCGAGATGAATTGTACCGTTTTGTTTAGCTCAATCCAGGTCAACTCCACCTCACTACGAGGTAAGTTTTACCTTATTTGGATTTACCTTTTTTCTAGGTGAATTATACATTTTTATCCAGCTCAATTTAGGTGAACTTCACCTTTCTACGAGGTAAGATTTACCTTTTTTGGATTCACCTTTTTTCTCGGTGAATTATACCTTTTTCCAACTTCGATTCAGGTAAATTTTACCTCGCTGTGAGGTGAGTTTCACCTCGAAGAGGTAGAAGTTACCTTTTTGGCTTTCACGAGCGTTCACCTTGTTATCTCGGTAAATTTTACCTTTTTATTATTTTCCGTGTAAATTAACCTTTTTGCTAGGTGAATGAAAAAAGGTAAAATTCAACTTTTTGCTAGATGAATGAAAAAAAAGAGTTAAAATTCATCTTTTAGCTTGGTGCACGAAAAAAAATTACCGTTAAAGATGGGTGTAAAAAGTTACCTCTACTTCTCGGTGAATTTTACTTTTTTTTTTAATTTTCCGTGTACAGTGACCGGCACAAATAAAAGTCCACCCATCGATATTCTCAGTTTTTCGAAATGTTTTCAAATTTCAATGAGTTCGTTGGAAAGCTGGTAATTTCAAGATAATTTTAGCATAAAAATTTTTTTCTCATAAATTTCTCAACTATGTAGCAATCACTTGCATGCTTTACGGGTATGCCATAATCGAAAATCAACTTTATGGTTTATTTGATAATACAGAATGTTAAAAAAAAAACCATTAGTTAAAGTGACCTTTATTGGCCTTGATGATTTACTGACAAAGCTTTGCATATTTTTGTGAGGTTGTGGAGATATTTGAGGAGTTGGGAGGTCCAGCCAGACCCCATAACAGTAAAATAGCTCTTTTTTTTATCTGAACATCTTTTTTGTTTACCTTTATGTTCAAAAACGTCAACAAAATCAAAATACACAGCAAAATATTTCTAAAAGTGTACGCAATCTAAACACGAGCGATCTATTTTTTCACCAGTGTAATTCAAATCAGATGTAATTTTTTTTATCTATTTTTGGTTCGTTGGTATAACACTAATTTTATTTGATGAAAGTTTATACACCCTGATCTAAAAAATGTTTCTCAATACACCAAGGTTTTTTTACACGGTTTTTTACGCGGTTTTTTTACACGGTTTTTTTAACACGGTTTTCGGGAATTAACACGGTTTTTTCACACGGATTTCGCGAATTAACACGATTTTTGAGAGAAAATATCCTTTTCAAAGAAAAACACTTAGAATCTTTTTGAAGTTGGGAATATCTTAGCTCTGAGACTAAGAACATGATACATGAGACCAGAGACCTTGGCCCTGAGACCTGAGACCTGAGACCTATGACCTGAGACTTGAGACCTGAGACATGAGACACGAGACATGAGTTTTTTTTTACGCGGTACGTATATCAGTGTAAAAAAAAACCTTACTGTATAACATTACATCGAAAACAATGTAAAACATGAGAGAATCTTGTTTTTTTTCGCGGTAAGTTTTTCTGCTTTCGAGATGGTGGTTTATTGAGCGCATAGCCAAAATTTCTCTTCCGCAGTTGATTTGTATATTACCCGGACAACACCAAAGATCTGAATATTTAACAAAGATTTCTAATATTTACGGTAATATATTTTGAAATTTACATCTCTGAATATTTTTACACGACGGCTTCCGTCATCCGATTTCGTGCATTGTTTTCAATTTAAATTTACACGACTTAAAATTATACCTTAAAAAAATACACCGTGGTAGAATTTTATATCAAAATCGATGTTCGGTTTTCGTGCATCGTTTTCGATCTAAAATTACCCGATTTTTTCTTGCTGGGTAGAATTAATTTTGGAGCTAGGAATGGGCACACGATTGCTTTGGGCCATATAGATTCAAAGAATACTGCTGCTTTTTGGTTTGTTTGGGTCATTATTTTTTAAAAAAAACCTATTTGCCCTCTTGTACAATTTTAAGCATGGATTCATCCCGGTTATCGCTCACATTACATTGATTCCAATAAAAAATTTCACCTCCGCCGTCTTAGACACTTCAACACTATATTCACCATCAACTGATGTGTTTATATGCAATAAAACTGAATACAATCTCCAAATGAACAGAATCGAAAGTTAGAGGTATTTTACATTATAATTGAAAATTCAAAAATCACTGAGGAGGGAGAAAAAAATTCAATCTTCCTGGTTTGTTTTTTGCTCTTAGAATGGTTTGAATATTATACTAATCTGTCGAATTTATCATAAGATTCTTCAAACTTTCCCTCTTGGAATTTTCGGGAATATCGATGGGGGGAGGGGTGACAAAAAAAGAATAAGGTATTTGTTACGGCCTAATTTGGTTACCATTTATTTAAGGGGGGGGTAGGGTCTAACATTTTCAAAAAATCGATTTTTTTATTTTTTTTATTTTCTTATTGTAAAACATGTAAAGAATGTTGTGTCAAATTTTCAAGTCAATTGAAGCAAAACTGTAGAAGTTATAGGCCTTTAGCTCCTCCTATCTAATACTGCAAGAAAGCAAGAGCAGAAACTTCAAACGCGTTTTTCTCGAAAGCACATTTTTAAAGTCCGTGGACATCGTCATTTGAAAACTACTTATCCGATTCTTTTCAAATTTGGAACATATTTTCTATATATAAAATACCAGACCCCAACGTTTTTCTTTTTTGATTTTTTTTATTTTGAGGAGATTTTACAGGTGAAAAATGGCGGATTTTTAAGTGAAAAATCGTAGTTTTTACTTCCAACAGCCACAAAAATTTCATAAAAATATTTTTAAGTTAAATAAAAACGTTGGGGTCCAAAAAAACATCTATTAAAAATATTTTGCTCTGATTTTTCGACTTCAGATGATTCTGTGCTGAGATACAGTGTCCACTGCAAATCCTGTTTTCTAAAAGGCATCCTCGAAAATGCTCCGTCACCGGCTAATTTTTCAATATTTTTCTACGAAAAAATTACTAAATGTTCTTTTAACAATGCTTTGTATAATGCAAAAAATTTGAATACATTTGTTTGAACGATAGCTCCAGAAAAAAATCGTGAAAATGGTGTTTTTTTATACCCGTTAGACCCTACCCCCCCCTTAAGTACATTTTTTTAAAATAAAATCCTGGACTACGCCGAGTAATTTGTCTTGTATATAATAACATCGACTGTTTCCCCAGTAGTATTTGCTGATAAAAATAATGATCAAATTTTTCTTTAAAAAAGGCTTGTGAATTTTTTTTAAGGTCTTGTTTTAATGGGCAGCTTCTAGAAATGTCAAGTTTTCATAAAGTCTCTTTTGTTCGTAAAAAGTATTGTGAGCGATTATAAATCTTAATTTTTATAAAGAAGTAAACTTGAAATAAGTAGTTATTCGAGATTCAATGGGCAGTATTAAAATGACTCTATCGCATTATGGGTAAATTTTATCAAGAACCTCAACAATGAGATGGTAAAGCATCTGTAAAGAGTTTATAAATGTTTTTTTTCTGACAGCTGGAGAGCTTCTCTATAACCTTTTATGAAATATCATTGTTTGCTCACAAAATCAGCCGAAGCTGTAAATAAGGGTTTTAAAAAGTTGAAGAAGTTGCTTAGATCAAATGTCAGATAATGAAGAATATTAAGTGATTTTTTTTAGAATCAATTAAAAAATATGACACTTTGAAATATTCCTTAAAGCTTGATCTTGATTATTTGAAATTCCTTATTCAAAATAATTCGAATGTATTGTAGTTTAAAACAAGAAAAGCTCAATTTAAAAATAATGTTGCTCAAGTAAAAATACTATTTTTGCACAATTTCCTAAAATAGTATAACCATTTAGGAAAAAATATGTCATTTTTAAATAAAAAGTTAATGAACTATAGTTCCTCGATTCGACAATTAATCAACGTAAAAATCTATCTTATGTATGGTCAGTAGAATGCAGCATCCTTTCTGAGTATTTTTTCGTGGTTTATTAGCACCAGCTCATGATTTCGATTTATTTTCTCGTTATATTGCAACAATGTGTGAATGTGGGATTGTTTTGATTCTATTCGCATACATATTTGGTATATAGTTGTGTTAAGTGTGTAAATTCTCGTTTCTTAGCATAGGATAAAACGCGCACGCCCGTTAAGAAATAATTTCTCGTTATATTGCAACAATGTGTGAATGTGGAGTTGTTTTGATTCTATTCGCATACATTTTTGGTATATAGTTGTGTTAAGTGTGTAAATTCTCGTTTCTTAGCATAAAATAAAACACGCACGCCCGTCAAGAAATAATTAATTCAAACTTGTTTGACAAAGAAACCGATTTTATTTCGCAATGTTTGAAATGTTCAGGCATCTGTTAATGTCAAAACCTCAATGAGACTTGGATGCAATTTTGGGCATAAATAAAGAAGTTATTTGAAAGCAAAAGAGTAAAAAATCGGTTTTTTGTTAATAAATTTACTTTTAGGATTTTATGAAATCAGATTTGATTTTTTTATATTTTCTTGGTATACTACTGAACCTTCAACCGTACGCCTCGTGAATTTATGTTTTTTGCTGAAGCTTGTAATTGTTAGCACCTTTACCATTTGAAAAAGGTAAAGGTGCTAACAATCTTTCATGAAAGAAGGATTGGTAATTTGAAAATAGGAAAACCCTTTATCTTCTTCGTAGAATCACTCACTCCAGAGCGCTGCCTCTTTGGCCTAGCTAGAGAACAAATTTGTTTGCAGGTTTGCTTATTTGTTTGTTTGAAAGTCATTAACAAAACAACAGCAATGCAACAACGATTGAGCACAGTGCAGTGCAACCGATTTGATCGCGATTTGCGATGGTTAGCTTCTTCTTTTGGCTGGTTGGTTGAGAGCCTCCAAATGAGGGCGCAATTCTATCCTAATTTAACTTTTTTCAACTTTGAACGATAGAACGCGATAAAACTCGATACGATACAGTTTTTCAGTTTTAAAGGTGAGAACTTTCTAAATACAACAATCCCTTGAAAGGTCAAAACCACAAGGAACGTCAACGTCAGTCAAATTTTCGTTTATAGGGGCAATATTTTATGCACGATTTCAATCAATCATCAGAAAGATAGACTTTTTCAAAGCCGAGCAACTTGATTTCAAATTTTCGTGGATTTTGGTAGTCTAATTGGTGTCATTAACAACTTTTCAAATTAAATACTAATATAGTCAGGCACATCATGAGAGAATCATTATCAAGCTTTTTTAAATTTCACTCATAACGAACCACCTTCCTCGAACTTGAATATTTTCTATGCATATCTATAGTCTTGCTTGTATCAACAATCGATAGAAACGTTCAAAACAGTAGCAAAAATCAATCGAACAACCAGTTGGGTCAGATCAAAGCTCTTCCGCTGCTGGAAATCAATCAATTGGAATCGTTTAGTGCAAATTTGTCGCTAATATTGGCATGGGAATCCGGCTGGAGGAAACATCCCAGGGGACTGACTGACTGACTGCCTGACTCTTGTTGGAGAATGAAAACCGAATAGAGCAAACCCCGACAAGGTGGATAGATGAATGGTTTGTTGCCGGCAGAAAGTGTTCTTTGCTTCTCTTCTTCTAGGACAACTCCGGCCAATGAAGTTGTCTAGAAATCAACAAGGTCATAAAAATTATGCTCTATAAAACACGCGGACCCTCTTGAGAAAGGTTCAATGAAACATGCATGCAGGCAATCCTAGAGTGGATTCAGTTTAGACTTTTCGTTAACGACATTTGAAGGTTGTCTGGTCGGAACTTTAAAAAAAAGGGGGAATCGATTGATACTTTGAACGATTGATTTGGATGATTGGCTTAAACAGACTTAGTGATAGCACATTGGAAGATAGCAACCGGTGTAGGTGTAATCTGTACGAATGTAACAACTCAAAAAAGCTAAATAAGTGTTTTAAGGTCGTGAAAAAAGTCTCCATAACGTAAATTAACTTTTGCTGATTGTGTAAAGAAGGCGACCTCCGAGAAACTTTTTTCCATTCAGTGTATTGAATTATCTTGAACCATCTACAGCAAAAATTCCACCCAAAAAAAAAAAAGATGCAGATGCAACATGTGTGGGATGTTGATGTTCATGATGCGTTTCTGAGAATTGCATTGAAGATGCGATAAACCGAAGATGGTGGGGAGCAAGACAAGCGCTCTGGTTCAACTCAAAGACAGCATCAGAAAAAAGAAATGAGAGTCAGACTCCCAAACTGGATACGGGGTTCATGTCAGGTTGGAAGGTTCATTTTCGTTTAAGGTTTCCAGATTTCAGCTCTTGAGCGACACCAAATTATGAAATTTCCATTAACGCTAATCCACTCTTGAGTGTCAATATGACACTATTGGAAGTTTGGCGGCTTGTAACTTTATTTGGGTGCATCAACATGAAAAATATTCTTCTGGGATCCTCAATGAATTCTTGAAATCTTTAATTTTGCATCATTACTTTTTTTATGGACGAACACTGGAAGCCCAGGAAAAAAAACTCCCTAGTGAGGCCATGAGTGTCAATTTGACACTCATCGACTAAAACCGCTGTATCTCTCTGTTTTTCAACCGATTTTTACAAAATTTATTGTTTTGCAAACTTCGTAATGTTACTCAAAAAATCTCAGACATCATTCACCTACAACACTTCAGTTTTCTGTTATTCAAAGTCTTAGGAAAAAAATCCGAAAAACATGCTTCGGAAAAAAGGCTGAAGATTACCTACGAAATTCTTAAAACAAATTTAGTTAGTATCCAAGAAAGCTGAAGTTAGAAACTATACGTTGCACATAAGTTTTTTTTTTAATTTTTTAAAGATCATCACCACAAAAAATTTAAAAAGGGGTGTAACTGTACTTTTCGATCAATGAATCGTCAAAATTGTTGACGTCTTACCAGATAAATTTTGAAAAGAGGATTGAAAAGTTGACGTAACTTGGTACATTTTCGCATTTTTAGATTTTCAAAATACGAAACACAGCGTTTTTGACGAATTTTCAAAGTAGCTGTTTTTCTAACGGTTTGTCAATTTGCCATTTCTCTGATTTTGTGGCACTTAAATACTACTCTGCACACTGGATTTTGAGTACATTAACGCATGATTTCCGCAGTGAATTTATATTCATCAGAAAGGAAATTTCATACCAAGTCTAATGGGGTGATTACATCATCGTTGCAAAAAAAAGTCAGTTGAGAAACAAGAGAGATATTGCGGTTTAAGTCAGGCAGGAGTGTTAAATTGATACTCCAGGGACTGTAACGGGTACAAATTTCAGGGATGAGGGTTAATAAAAGCAAATGGTTGTAATGTGTAATTGATGGGTAATCCCTGGAATTTTCAATACATTTTTTATCAGTTTTTATTATTTTTTGTAAAAAAAAATAAAAAAGAATTCTTTCTATTGTTCTTTAAACAGTGAAAACGTAAACATTCAAGCATTCTAACAAGGAAAAAAACTGGTTGAAAAAATTGAAATTTTACCCTGTTATCTGTTAACCAAAGTAAAAAATTTGCAAGTTTTTTTTTCTGAAATCAACGGATTGTTTGAGTTGTTTATTGTAATGGGAAAAGATTTAAAATTATTTAGATTTTTATAGATATATTCAAGTGTCGTATTCCATTCGGGAAAAATGCACAAAAATGTCTGCTCTTATGGGTGAGCTGTGAGGTATATGCCTCTTCCCAAAAGCTTCCCAAATGCTCTAAACTTTACCATGGAGGATTTCGTGGCGCTACTGTTTGGTTATTATCTCCCATACTACAGGATACTGTGTAGACTGAGTCGATTTGGGGTCATTTTTGAATTTCTCAAACCCGTCTTGGTTCAAAACTTATCCATGATTTTTAAGTTTCGTTCACATGAGTAAATTTGAACTTTTAGGTTTGTATGGGAAAATTGAATATTTTGTACTGATAAATCAACATCATTTTTGTTTCTACCAAGCCAGCTATTGGTTTTTGTGCCAATTTATAAATTTTCTAAAGAAAATTTTCAACAGCTCTGTTGAAGACCATAACTTTGTATCTCATAAGTAAAAAAGTTATTAGCTATTTAACAGGAGTATGTCTTTTGGCATTGATAAACTATAAATTCAATTGACATCACTGCTGGGTTCCTAGCGAGGTATTGCATAACTACATTCCATGCAATACTTCGCAGGGCACAAGAACACAGGAAAATATTTGACTATTACGTGTCACTGAAACTGTAACCTTTAAAATAAATCAACCTGTAATCAACAAAACCTGTAATTTTAAATTGTTTTCCTTGAAAGTTAACGAAGATTCATTTATTATTACAGCAAATGTCCTGTAAAAAAGTTGTACACTGAAAATTAAATGTCACGTAATTTGTTTTTCGACCTGTAAAATTACGGTAAATGTCCTGCTCCTTTTTGTTACAGGACATTTGCGTAATTTTACAGGAAATAATTTTTGCTGTGCAGTGAGAGAATTGTATAAATTGGTACAAAAACCATAAACAGGATTGGTTCCACAGAAGAAGCAAAAATTAAAATGATTTTTTAGTACAAAATATTCAATTTTCCCACACAGAACTAAAAGTTCAAATTTACTCATGTAAATGTTATTTAAAAATTCTGCAAAAAATCATGGATCAGTTTTGAACCAAAATGAAGCTTTTTAGACCCCAGAGTTTGAGAAAATCAAAAGTTACCCCAAATCGACTCAGTCTACTGTAGCATAGTCGGTAATACGTTGGCCTGAAATGGATGGAATCATTTTTTGAAAATATTACAAGGAAAAATAGAGTGCGAACCGAGATGATAAATGTACAATCATACATTTGTACATCAAATTGAGTCAATTAGGGGTCATTTTTTTTTATTTTTCAAACCCCGGGGGAGGTTTGAAACCTTAAAGTTCAAATTTTCTCATGTTAACGTTATTGTGAAACTCTGTAAAAAAAAAGGATGATTTTTTATCAAAAACGAAGCTTCTTAGACCAGACCCAGAGTTTGAGAGAATCAAAAATGTTTTCAAAACGACTAAGTCTAACACAGAGAAAAAAAACGACAGTTGTTCCAAATATTTTAGTTATTTCATCAATCATCAAAGTGTACACTCAGGCAAATTTTCATTATAGTTTTCATAAGATGCGTCTTATGAACCGCTTTTTAGAGTTTAAAATTGTTTTTCATAAGAGTCTTATGTAATTCTTTCAGTTTTCATAAGAACATCTTAAGAAAAATAAAAGAACCAGCTTTGTGAAAAGATAATGAACACATTGTTTCATTTAATCAGTTTTTTCATCGTCTAACAAAGCATTCCCCGTGAAATTTTTATTTTTTTTTTAAGTGAAACGTGATTGAGATCTATTTAAAGGTAACTTTGAATTAAAGTTTTTTTGTAAGTTTGTTAACTAAAATGCATTTTTTTTACTTTCCAGCGTAATGATCGAAAAAGTGCAAAGGACCGGATGCGGAAAAAAAAAACTTCGTTGGTATTCAGGGATAATATGCTGCAGATGGTGACATCATATTATTTCATACAAACTAGTTTGGAAATAAAATCAAACATCAAAAATCTTGATTTTTTATTGTTATGACATTTCCTGTTTCCATAAGATCCATTTCATTGTGTTCATTTGAAGAGTTCATTCACTTATAAGACATTCTTATGAATTTCAATGATTTTTCTTATGGCGCCAGTTCATAAGAGAATCTTATGGCATACATAATAGTATTGTTTCGAGTGTAGTTGATTTTTTGTATAAATATAATAGAATAAACTATAGACTGCTGGTTGACCTTATGAAACCAACTATAAATATTATAGATTCAAATATAATGGTACGATGGATTCTACTATTGATATGATAGATTCAACCACAATTGTTTAATTGAATTCAGGCATTCAACCATAAATATAATAGATTCAACTACATAACCGATGATTGACATCCTGCAATCAACTATAACTATAATATATTCAACTATAATTATAGTTTATAATAGTATAATTATAATAGTATAATTAATTTAACTGTAAATATGATAGATCGAACTACAATTGTATGATTGAATCTAGGAATTCAACTATAAATAGATATAATAGATTCCACAAGTGGTTGATGTAATTTGTTCGCACAGTGCTTCAAAAAACTTTGAATTCAAAAACTTTGAATTTGGTTTTGTGTCAAATCGAAAATGGTTGCGAAAAATTGCGTAAGTCTGTCGTTATTGTTGTTTATGTTATACTTATTTAGATTACCCTTTTCCTTTTGTTTCAGGTGATATCACCAGCTTCGTTTTCCGGGAATCTTCAGTTCTCGAAGTTAACAAAGCCGATCCGGTGCCAGGAAATGCACTGTCGGATACGGCTTCAATGCTGCAGGAACAACTAAAAGATTAAAGTCGCGAAGTTGATTGGAGAAAAAATAGCTTTTTCCGAAATGGTAATTTTTAATACCAGAAATTATCCTGCTAAATACAAGTTGATAATCTAAACTTTTTTATCTTTCTTTCCTTCTTTGTGCCTTTTCGATGTTCTGCATAATTCTGCTGCTAAGATCAGTGCAGCTCCCGGCATGAAAGCAGCAGAACAGAAAAAAACAATCTGTTTAGCAAGGTCAAAAAAAGCAGACAAGTAAAGGTAAACAAAATCTTCGAAGAGCACCGAGGTGATTATTATTAGTTGTGATTTCCGGATTACAGGATCGTGGTGGTAACAAACACGTTCACCCAGCCATAACCAAAACGATGGCCATCTTCAAGCTGCTGACATGAGCATCAACAAAATATTCGTATTGCTTGATGACTATTAAAAATGTGAGGAAGTGAAAATATGATTCAAAAATTTAAAAAATGTGTGAAAAAATAAAATTCTTATGCTGAAAATATAATGCAGTAGAGGCAGAGACAAGGCTAAACTGCAATATCTATAGTTGGAATTATGAAATCAATCATAAAAATATAATTGAATCTATCATATCTATGTTTAGATCAACTTTACCTTTTTAGTTGAATCTCCTATATCTATAGTTAACTTAATGGAATCAATCATAAAAATATACTTGAAAGTATTATATCTATAGTTAAATCAATTATACCGTTATAGTTGAATGTACTATACTAATGGTTGAATGCAAAAGATCAATCATACGATTATATTTTTTTTGTAGAGAAATGAATCCACCTTAGATGAAATTTCAGGGACTCGATAAGGGAAAATTGATGTTGAAAACATGCGAAAAAAATTCGCCTTGTCTCCCGGTGAGACTTGAACCCACATCTTGCGCCTCTCCGGGGCCCATGTATTAACATTCTACTACAGGAGACCAACCTGGCGTATGAATATTATACTGGTTGAGTGTCGATGTCTATCGGAATGAAGGGAATAGTTCTCCCATGTGATCATAATCATTTTTCCTGGTCTATTTCTATTCCCATCTTTTCATCTTACGGTAGTTGGACTCAAATTTGGATATTTTAGGCACGGCAAGATTTGCATTGCCTTCTCATATACTGCACGGGTTGTCAGTTATGATGAGAAATGATGCGTTTGCCGTATTTGGATATCCAACCAAATTCGGTGTTTGGCACCGCCTTATTTTCTATTTTTAAACTGTGACCCAAAGATGGGTCTTGACTCAAACATTCAGTCAGCGAAACTTTTTTTTTTGTAGAGAAATGAATCCACCTTAGATGAAATTTCAGGGACTAGATAAGGGAAAATTGATGTTGAAAACATGCGAAAAAAATTCGCCTTGTCTCCCGGTGAGACTTGAACCCACATCTTGCGCCTCTCCGGGGCCCATGTATTAACATTCTACTACAGGAGACCAACCTGGCGTATGAATATTATACTGGTTGAGTGTCGATGTCTATCGGAATGAAGGGAATAGTTCTCCCATGTGATCATAATCATTTTTCCTGGTCTATTTCTATTCCCATCTTTTCATCTTACGGTAGTTGGACTCAAATTTGGATATTTTAGGCACGGCAAGATTTGCATTGCCTTCTCATATACTGCACGGGTTGTCAGTTATGATGAGAAATGATGCGTTTGCCGTATTTGGATATCCAACCAAATTCGGTGTTTGGCACCGCCTTATTTTCTATTTTTAAACTGTGACCCAAAGATGGGTCTTGACTCAAACATTCAGTCAGCGAAACTTTTTTTTGTAGAGAAATGAATCCACCTTAGATGAAATTTCAGGGACTAGATAAGGGAAAATTGATGTTGAAAACATGCGAAAAAAATTCGCCTTGTCTCCCGGTGAGACTTGAACCCACATCTTGCGCCTCTCCGGGGCCCATGTATTAACATTCTACTACAGGAGACCAACCTGGCGTATGAATATTATACTGGTTGAGTGTCGATGTCTATCGGAATGAAGGGAATAGTTCTCCCATGTGATCATAATCATTTTTCCTGGTCTATTTCTATTCCCATCTTTTCATCTTACGGTAGTTGGACTCAAATTTGGATATTTTAGGCACGGCAAGATTTGCATTGCCTTCTAGACCAGGAAAAATGATTATGATCACATGGGAGAACTATTCCCTTCATTCCGATAGACATCGACACTCAACCAGTATAATATTCATACGCCAGGTTGGTCTCCTGTAGTAGAATGTTAATACATGGGCCCCGAATAGGCGCAAGATGTGGGTTCAAGTCTCACCGGGAGACAAGGCGAATTTTTTTCGCATGTTTTCAACATCAATTTTCCCTTATCTAGTCCCTGAAATTTCATCTAAGGTGGATTCATTTCTCTACAAAAAAAAGTTTCGCTGACTGAATGTTTGAGTCAAGACCCATCTTTGGGTCACAGTTTAAAAATAGAAAATAAGGCGGTGCCAAACACCGAATTTGGTTGGATATCCAAATACGGCAAACGCATCATTTCTCATCATAACTGACAACCCGTGCAGTATATGAGAAGGCAATGCAAATCTTGCCGTGCCTAAAATATCCAAATTTGAGTCCAACTACCGTAAGATGAAAAGATGGGAATAGAAATAGACCAGGAAAAATGATTATGATCACATGGGAGAACTATTCCCTTCATTCCGATAGACATCGACACTCAACCAGTATAATATTCATACGCCAGGTTGGTCTCCTGTAGTAGAATGTTAATACATGGGCCCCGAATAGGCGCAAGATGTGGGTTCAAGTCTCACCGGGAGACAAGGCGAATTTTTTTCGCATGTTTTCAACATCAATTTTCCCTTATCTAGTCCCTGAAATTTCATCTAAGGTGGATTCATTTCTCTACAAAAAAAAGTTTCGCTGACTGAATGTTTGAGTCAAGACCCATCTTTGGGTCACAGTTTAAAAAAAAAAAAAAAAAAAAAAAAAAAAAAAAAAAAAAAAAAAAAAAAAAAAAAAAAAAAAAAAAAGTAAAAAAAAACATACGATTATAGATGCATCTGTTATATTTATTGTTGATTTTCTAAAATCAATCATACACATATTGTCAAGTGTTTTAAATGTATAGTTGAATGCGAAAAAAAAAACAAACAGATAATCAATTATATGTATAATTGAAAGGTTCATACTCATAGTTTCGTCGAGAAACAATCAGAAAATGATATAATATAAGTGAATTATTGTTTGAAATACTATACTTTTTGTTCTGGCATCCCTGACGTCGCTGCATCTGAACAGACCTAACGGCCACGCTACGAACTGTCAAACCAGAAAACGGTTAGAAGTGAAAATTTGCGACGAACCAAGAAAGACAAGTGACGCTCTGCGTATATTTTATAAGTTAACGATAGTTTTAGTTGTTAAAGTTGTTTGTGCCATTCCGCACATCGGTAAAAACCCGATCTAAGGCTGATACCACGCACAGTCGAGCATTCCTTTCAAAAGGGCCGATATAGGCCAGAAATCTATGCTCTCGATTATAACTTGGCATCAAAACACGGAAACTCCTCTTGTACTAAAGGAGACAAATCTTTGAGCTGCTCCTGCTCCTGCTCCTGCTCCTGCTCCAACTAGAGCTGCTGCGAGAACCTTTAGTGAATTATATTCCAACATCCTCAAAGATTTTCGAAAACCCTAAAGATTTCGAGATGGTCAATTCGGAAGAGGAAATTGATTGCCAAGATGGATTCGACTGTGGTGGATGCAACAGACCTAATTCGGTGGAACGGAGAATGGTGTCGTGCGATAATTGTTTAGGCTGGTGGCATCTGAGTTGTGCGAATCAATCTCCCGGCGTAAAGGATCGCCCATGGAGATGCACTAAATGCACATCACCTTCTGCAGACCCGTCAGAGTCCGTAAACACCGCCGATTTCAGCACACCCATTGTGCGATCAAAGGCTCCTCACTCCAGTTCAACGAGAATAGGAAGGGCTGAAGTTGAGAACGGAGCTAGGAAGAAATGTGCGGAATCCAACAAAGATTCGTCCGTGAGAAGTGCCGGCAAATCTGTGAGATCTACTACATCCAGCGCCCGCATCCGGACCGAACTTGAGTTGGCCAAATTGGTAGCAGAAAGAGAAATTAAAAGTCGCCGTATGAGAGAGGAAATGCGTTTCCTAGAAAAGGAACGGGCTATCCGTCTAGAAGAGCTCGCTTCAGAGGAATCTTTCTTGAAGAAGAAGCATCAGCTGGAAGAGAAATTAGTCGAAGAGTCGGGATCGGAAAATGTTTCCGAATCAGCGCCAAGTGGAAGTCAAAAGGCTGAGGAATGGTTGCGCAATCAGCTGGAGGAAAATAATAACGATCCTGAAGAGGTTTTTGATGTTTCGGACGCCGAAGCTCGAAGCGGAAAGATTTTGCACGCCATGGTGGAACGAGGTGAAGAGCATCACGCTAACTCTCGGATAGTCGAACTGAGTACATCGAAATCAGTTCATTCCGAACCTAGAAGTCACTCGGCTCGAGTCCGTGTGCCAATTATGAATTTGAATCCTGAAATACCGCATCCAAAGCCACCCATAAATCCTTTCCCACAATCAGTAGCGTTTGCCAACCTGAATATTGGTCCGTCAGCAGAACAAGTGATGGCTCGACAAGTGTGGCCCAGAAAATTACCTGTGTTTGCCGGAGAGCCTGAGGAGTGGCCAATATTTTTCCATAGTTACGAAACGTCCAATGCTGCCTGCGGTTTCTCAGACGTTGAGAATCTTGTCCGTCTTAGAGAAAGCCTGCGAGGGGCGGCTCGAGAAGCAGTGAGAACAAAATTGACATTTCCTGACAGCGTGCCGAAGATAATGGAAACACTGAAACGTTTTTATGGACGGCCCGAAATTCTTGTAAGGAACATGCTGGCTAAGGTGCGCAAACTCGAATCTCCAAAATCTGAGCGTCTAGATAGCCTTATTAAGTTTGCCACAGCTGTACAGCACTTTTGTGACCAGCTAGAGGCTGCAGGTCTCCGAGCTCATTTATCGAATCCCGATTTGCTCAGCGAATTGGTTGAGAAGCTCCCTGCTCATCATCAGCTTGCTTGGGTGAGATATAAACGCTCCTTCCCCGAGCCTACGCTGAAGGAATTTGGCCAGTATATGGAGGAATTGGCCGAGGACGCCTGTGAGGTTACCACGCTTGTACCGCCGAAACCTGAGGCAGCGA
Organism: Uranotaenia lowii; assembly: GCF_029784155.1. Classification (NCBI taxonomy): domain Eukaryota; kingdom Metazoa; phylum Arthropoda; class Insecta; order Diptera; family Culicidae; genus Uranotaenia; species Uranotaenia lowii. Next base: position 84,523,395 of record NC_073693.1, read on the forward strand.
AGTATGCAAAACCGTCGCAGAAGAAAGAGGGACATTTCCATGCTCACATTAACAGTAATGGAAACCAGGAAGAATATAGACAACGTAAGCCATGTCCAATCTGTGGTGGCATAGATCACCGGGTTCGGAACTGCTCGAAGTTCCAAGAACTAAATCTCGATTCAAGAAAGCGTGCAGTACGCCAGTGGAATTTGTGCGAAATGTGCCTGAATGAGCACGGTAATTGGAAGTGTAAATCAAGAATCCGATGTAACATCGAAGGCTGTAGAGTTCAGCACCATCCGTTGCTCCATGTTCCGGCGCAAGCCAAAAAGGGAGAAGCAACAGTCGTTAAATCTGTTTGTAATTCCCACAACGAATTCAGAAAAGCGTTTTTCTTTCGAATAGTTCCACTTACCCTGCACAACGGAAATCGCACTGTCGATACTTTTGGATTCTACGATGAAGGGTCATCACTGACCATGATGGAATCGTCATTAGCACGCCGCCTAGGAATAGAGGGAAAAAGGCATCCGCTGGAACTACAGTGGACTTCCGGTGTAACCCGGAACGAAGATTCATCCAAGCTCATTAAATGCATGATCTCGAAGTTAGGAGATCCGAAACAACATTCTTTTACCGCACACACGGTTTCGAAACTTGAGCTACCGAAGCAAACCCTCTGCTACGACGAATTAGCTAATCGTTATGAACATCTGAAAGATATTCCAATCAGTTCATTTAACGATGCTCAGCCTGAAGTGCTTATTGGGTTAGATAACATTGACATTTTAACCCCAATCGAAAGTCGGCAAGGTCAACCTGGCGAACCTGTTGCCGTGAGATCACTGCTCGGATGGGCCATCTATGGGCCTAACGAGGCAGGAGAAAGAAATGACAAGAACTCGGTCCGAGTTAACTTCCATCACTGCGACGCAGATCAAGAGCTTAACGACCTCATCCGACAACATTTCGTTCTGGAGGAACCCCAGAACCCGTTTGCGCCGATTCTTGAATCTGCCGAAGACAAGCGATGTAAAACGATCCTAGAGGAAACCACGGTGTTTCGTGACGGTGCATACGAAACTGGTTTGCTGTGGAAAGCAGATGAAGTGTGCTTCCCAGATAACCGGTACATGGCTGAGAGACGTCTGAAATGCCTAGAGAGCAAGCTGTCAAAAGACCCCGAACTCCAGGCTAACGTGCACCAACAAATACTAGATTATTTGACAAAAGGGTATGCCCATAAGGCAACCGAAGAAGAGTTGGCAGAAACTAGTGCTGAACGCGTTTGGTACCTCCCCCTGAATGTGGTGTCGCACCCGAAGAAACCGAACAAAAGACGGCTGGTGTGGGACGCGGCGGCCTCAGTGGGTGGAGTTTCCCTCAACAATCAACTGTTAAAAGGCCCGGATTTACTGGTCCCCCTGCATTCAGTGATATGCAAGTTCCGAGAGTGGCGCATCGGTTTTGGTGGCGACGTAAAGGAAATGTTCCACCAAATCCGAATAAGAGCAGCAGACAAAAACTACCAACGATTCCTGTTTCGATTCGACGCAACACAACCGCCCGACGTGTATATTATGGACGTCGCGACGTTCGGAGCGACGTGCTCGCCCTGTTCGGCGATCTACGTGTTGCACAAAATAGCGGACGAGTGTCGGGAGGATTTCCCGAAAGCTACGACAGCTATCAAGGAGAAAACGTATATGGACGATTATTTCGATAGTGCCCCCACTTCCGAGGAAGCAGCTGATCGAGCGATTCAGGTGAAAGGAGCCCTTGCTCGGGCCGGATTCACCATGAGAAATTGGGTTAGCAACGATGAATCGGTGCTACAAGCAGTCGGAGAGAATTCGGAACAGAAATCGCTCTCACTTATCAGTAACATGGGAAGCGATAACATCGAGAGGGTCCTAGGACTGGAGTGGAACCCACGGCAGGATTGTTTCCAATTTCCTACCAGCCTACGTGGTGAGCTGGCGCCGTATGTTTGCGGCGAACGACGACCGACTAAGAGAATGGCTCTTCGATGTATTATGAGTCTTTTCGACCCATTGGGTCTTCTGTCCCCGTATACAATCCACGGGAAGATGCTGTTCCAAGATCTTTGGAGATGCGGCATACAATGGGATGACGACATTCCGGATGAAGCTTTCGAGAAATGGGTCCGATGGACAAAGCTTCTCCAAGAAATCAACAACCTTCAGATCCCCAGGTGCTACTGTGGTGGAGATCATGCTGGAGGGTACGAAACATTGCAGCTACATGTGTTCACCGATGCCAGTGAATTGGGCTACGGATGCGCGGCGTATTTCCGTGTCATCGAGGATGGAAAAGTGAAATGCTGCTTGGTGATGGCGAAGGCTAAGGTGGCCTCCCTCAAGGTGCAATCGATTCCCAGAAGAGAGCTTCAAGCCGCTGTGTTGGGTGCTAGGATGATGATAAACATTTGTTCTAGCCACACGGTGGAAATTAAGGAGAAATTTCTTTGGACGGACTCTACCACCGTCTTGTCCTGGATTAGATCTGACCACCGAAAATTCAAGCAATATGTAGCCGTTCGCATCGGAGAAATTCTGACCTTAACAGATTCGGATCAGTGGCGCTGGGTCCCTTCAAAAGAGAACATCGCTGACTGTTTGACCAAGTGGAATAAAGATACGGATCCAAAACCGGATGGTCGTTGGTTTAATGGCCCATCATTCCTGTACGAACCTGTTGATAGATGGCCACAACAGAAATCACCGAATGAAAGCACCAACGAAGAGTTGAGAACCCACTACCTTTTCCACCACATTGATATTCCCATTCAGCTAATTGACATTGCTAGAATCTCTAAATGGACCATATTGGTACGCATACTGGCTACGGTTATGCGATTTATTTCGAATTGTCGTCGACGAAAGAAAGCATTGCCCATCGAGACGGTACCTTCCGTAGAGAATGTGAAGCGATACGTAATGCGAACCATCCCGAATATCGAAACACCGTTGAAGCAATCCGAATACCAATCAGCCGAGAACATCCTTTGGCGATTGGCTCAAAGTGAGCACTACCCTGATGAGGTGAAGGTGCTGATATCAAATCGTGAAAGAGCCCTAGAGGATTTAATCAAGATTGAGAAAACTAGTTGCCTGTATCAACTCTCCCCGTTTGCTGACGAATTTGGTGTTATTAGAGTGGAAGGAAGAACCGTGAATGCGCAGTACGCGTCCTTCGATTCCCGATTTCCAGTAATTTTGCCCAGAGAGCATGTAGTTACCCAAAGGCTTTTGGAGCATTATCACCGAATTTTTGGACACGCAAACAGAGAGACAATTGTCAACGAAGTCCGTCAGCGTTTTCAGATCGCGAATCTGAGGTCCGCTGTTAACGAAGTATCGAGAAGCTGCCAGGTATGTAAGATTAAAAAATGTAAACCACATCCACCAAGAATGGCGCCATTGCCAGAGCAAAGATTGACACCGTATACCAGACCCTTTGCGTATACCGGTGTGGATTATCTCGGGCCGTTGGAGGTAACCGTTGGCAGGCGGAAGGAAAAGCGATATGTAGCGGTCTTCACATGCTTGGTAGTCCGTGCCGTTCACCTGGAGCTGGCGTACAGCTTAACGACGGATTCCTGCATAATGGCGATCAGGAGATTTGTGCGAAGAAGAGGTCCCCCACGCCAAATATTTTCCGACAACGGGACGAACTTTGTCGGTGCCGATCGCGAGCTTAAACGACAGATCAAGAGAATCAACGTCGACTGTTCCGACACATTCACCAACGCCCGAACAAGCTGGTTATTCAATCCGCCCTCCGCTCCCCACATGGGTGGAGTATGGGAGCGGATGGTGCGAAGCGTGAAAGAATCGATGAGAGCTCTCGACGACGGAAGGAAACTCAACGACGAGATTCTGCTGACGGTGTTGGCGGAAACAGAAGCTTTTATAAACTCTCGTCCACTGACGTACATGCCTCAAAGTTCGGCCGACTACGAAGCGTTGACACCCAACCACTTTTTGGGTAACTCCACGGGAGATCAGGACCCTATGCGTGATCCAATCAGTCTTAGCCAAGCACTGCAAAGCAGTTACCTTCGTTCGCAGTATTTAGCTGATGCTACATGGGACAGATGGCTGAAGGAATACTTTCCTAATATGAACAAGCGGTCCAAGTGGTTCGAAGATGTGGTGTCGGTTAAACTTGGAGACCTGGTGTATATTGCGGAAGGCAGTCGGCGTACCTGGATCCGAGGAAGGATCGTGGAGCTAATCCCGAACAAGGATGGAAGGATCAGACGTGTTGCAGTACAAACGGCATCTGGACGACTTGAGAGACCGGTGGCGAAGCTGGCCGTTATGGAGATAGGTAACGATGAATCCGAGCAAGGCGATGCGGAGGCCGTTCCGGATTCACGGGGTGGAGAATGTTCTGGCATCCCTGACGTCGCTGCATCTGAACAGACCTAACGGCCACGCTACGAACTGTCAAACCAGAAAACGGTTAGAAGTGAAAATTTGCGACGAACCAAGAAAGACAAGTGACGCTCTGCGTATATTTTATAAGTTAACGATAGTTTTAGTTGTTAAAGTTGTTTGTGCCATTCCGCACATCGGTAAAAACCCGATCTAAGGCTGATACCACGCACAGTCGAGCATTCCTTTCAAAAGGGCCGATATAGGCCAGAAATCTATGCTCTCGATTATAACTTGGCATCAAAACACGGAAACTCCTCTTGTACTAAAGGAGACAAATCTTTGAGCTGCTCCTGCTCCTGCTCCTGCTCCTGCTCCAACTAGAGCTGCTGCGAGAACCTTTAGTGAATTATATTCCAACACTTTTCTTTCCGTGAATGTACATAGGTATCCAAAACATAAATACCGACAGCAACAAAAAACATCTCTCGATTACTTTCCTAGTAGGGTAGGCAGAAATAAATATCGACCTTGCAAAAGCAGTGATGATGGAAAATAAAAACAAAAAATGACTCTCACCTGTTCGATAGCTTCCTCGATGGGGAATAACGCTGGATATTTTTTCTAGATTTAAGAAACACTTCAACAGAATCTTCCCCTTATAAGAACTAAATGATTGTTTTCATTGGTTTATCACCGTGTCACTATAAGATACAGAGCACTGGTCTTGACCCAAATGCCGGTCTTCAGAAGCACTATCTTCCCAACTCACTCGGAATTGCCTCAGCTGTTCAAGCAGACTCGCTCATTGAGTGAACTTCGCTGCAAGTCTGTATGGAAGAAATTTAAAGAGAAAAAAAAATCATTTAATCGAAAAATGGTTACAACGCGGTCGCAAACCTTCAAAATATTTGCCACTTAAAACAACCCCCCGGAGGACGACATCAGGTTTCTAAAAAACTGGGTAGCATCTCTTTTCCGACATGTATGCTTCAGATAAACGCCATCTCCCTTTTCACTCGACTCGAACTTGGGTTTGGTCACGCACTTTTTTGTTGCGAAAGCAATTCACTCACTCACTATCGCACAGTCTGTCTGTCCGTCTTTCTATATGCTATGAATGGATTTGGCATGGACTGACTGCCGGACGGATTTAAAGACCAAAATACACCGGGCGGGTGCAGTTGAGATGCGGTTCTTCGGTTACACACGAGAGATGAGAAAGTAAAAGTGCATCGCTGAGTGAGTGCGTGTCGGTGCTATTTTATGCAACTTCCTACATACATGTATACTGCGTGCAGTTTTTCACACACCTAAGGGCATACAAGAAGCGGTTCTCCATTCAAAGATATTGTGCAATAGACGGGATTTTCAGAGCTACAGCATCCAGTAGATTATCTCTAAAACCAAAAAAGGGATGATATCTCTTTCCAGGGCATTAGCTTCATTCCGATGAATTAGGGCTATACTGTATCCTCGCTGTCTTCAAGCGGTGGTAAATCGAGCAGTTTCAATTTAACCGTTCAGTATCACAACGCGATTGTAAAAATCCAAACTGTTCACCGGAGCCAATGAACAACGACTGAAAACCGTGTGCGGCAACGAAAACCATTCAACCGCGCACGGGTCTCTTCTTTGGTGTGGTGGGTGATGGATGATGGTCGTCTGCTGCCACCTGAATAGTTAGGACCAGATCGGAACATGGGGTATCGAACCGTGCTTGTTGGGGGAGGCGGATGGATGATGATCCTCATCGACTAACTACTAGTTGGGGCTACACCGTTCCTTTTTGGCGGGGGTGGATTCATATGTGCAGCATACGAATGTAGAGAAAAGGCGATCCCAGAGAGAATGAGAATTTGCTGCCGCTTCATTGCGGAGAGTGAAATAGCATCGACGTTTCTGTTTGAGTTCCGTTGCATTTCGTTCAGAAGTTCTTCGGGGAAGAGGTGTACGATGGATTTTCCACCATATCCATACACCGTGGAAAGTTGACTGCTCGGTGCTTAAATTTTCCATTAAGACAGGATATGTACCTGCATGAACTAAATAGAACAATTTTTTACTTTCGGAGCTGCACCATATCTACTCAATAACATCCCCAGCAACCAAAATCACATCACATCAGAAGCATTCAAAGTTTACATTTGGCTGAATACCTCCATGGTACTCTAGGGAATAGAAAATAGTTTTCTTTTTGGATCTATTTCCGACCTCTTAACGAATTTCAAAAGTTAAAAAAGGCTACTCAGCTATACATTACACATTTAAGCATGACGACAAGAAGTTTATGAAAGTTGAGGTCCATAGCGTACAATACAGAAAGATATAAGGTACACCGGGGTAAGTGGGGACGGGTTTTCATATAGTTCAACTTTAAAAAATAATTAAAAAATCAGCAGTGGATCAATTTTGATAAAATCGCATTTAATGTGATGCAGAACATGTTGTTTACAAATGCTGAAGAGATGAGCTTTTTTTTTTTTTTTGTAGACGATAGCTTGATAGACGAAAAGCGAAAAAAGTTATCACGTGAATTGTTATGGAATGCTGGTGTCTTCACTTACCTTGCTTTATGGGGTAAGTGGGGACGGTAGATTTTCCCTTTGATTTTTCAGGAAATTTTCAACAAATTTGTGTTTTCTTGGTTTAATACGTTACTTTATTGCTCGAACCGTCCAAAGTTTTGAAAAAAGTTCATGGTAGGGATAATTGTGTGTAATTTTTGTTGCAACACACGAGATCCGACTTTATCAAAAATATATGCTTATTCCAGAAAACACAAGTACTTTTCCCAACTTTTCATGATCCAAATGCTAAATAAAGCTAAAATGTATTGAATGAAGGAGAGAAAATTGAAAAAATATCTAAACATCAAGTATTTATAAAGCCGTCCCCACTTACCCCAGGTAGGGTTTGGAGACAACATTTTAGAATTTTGAAAATAAACTCTTTTTTCTTAATTTTTAATCGTCGTTTCTTTTCCTAACTGGTTGTTTCTAATGTAAGGATTGTTCCAATGTAGAGTTTTTCATCAAGAGCCAGCTAGTTTACGAGAAATTTGCGATTGATCGTAGTTAAAAATAGAAAATTAACGAAAAGTCACCGTAAACATCCGTTATAGTCGGAACCGTATCTCTTTTACAGTTATTGGATAGATTACAAGTAAATTTAACATTCTGCATTAAAAGTTTTAAAAAATAGTTGACAGTATTGTTTTAATAGCCACCGTCCCCACTTACCCCGGTGTACCTTACATCGAACCTGGATAAGCGAGAGAACCAGGGACATAACTTTTTTTTATCGCTTCAAGAGGTTTCTGACTTAACCAGGTTTTCTATTATTTACATAGAACTTTCCTTCTCTTCAAAATAAAAGAAATTTAAAGGTATACGTAGACTATGGACACTAGAGTGGCAGTGGCCCGAAAAACTGACCAGTGTAAAATTTCAGCTCGATCGGACTTTAATTAAAGGGGCCTTAAGGTGCCAAAGGAAATCGGAAAAATCGAAACATAAATTTTGATGCCAAATGACTTAAAAATGCATGAAACGTCAAAATCTGGAATTATCTCGGAACATTTTTTTTGTCAAAAATCGAGCTTAAAATTTCAAAAACACCAAAGAGGGGGCTAAAGAAATTCGGAAAAACGAAATTATAATGTTGATGCCGAATGACTTTGAAATGCATGAAACGTCGAGATCTAGTGTATTCTCGAAAAACAAATTTCGGAAAACCGACCAAGTCTCAGAATGTCGATTTTTGACAAAAAAAATCTTTCGAGATAACACCAAATCTCGACGTAGCAGGCTTTTCTAAGTGGTTTGGCATCAAAATTAAAATTTTCATTTTCCGAATTTCATTTGGTCCCCTTTTTGGTGATTCTTGAAATTTCAAGGTCTATTTTTGACAAACATTTTTTTTAAGATAACACGATGTTTTACGCATTTTTTAAAACATTTGACACCTAAATTAAAATTTCGATTTTTTCGATTTCCTTTGTCTCCCCTTTGGTGATTTTTGTGAGTCAAAACCCGAAACTTTGAGGCGATTCAGCTGAAATTTGGCACAGGCCAGTTTTTTGGGCCAACTTACAAAATGTATAGTGTCGGTTTGCGAAATTCGACATGACCCATTTGGTTGCCACCCTAATGTACACCCACAGAAGAAGTGGCAAAATTTCATTGCCGATCGGCGCTAACTCTAAGCCAAAAATACGCTGAAACATGCATTGTGCCAAAGATGATATGATTGGAGAAGCACTACTGGCATAAGAACTCGAGCTCTCGTGCGAAAATGATGCATGACTAGGGGAGATAAGGGCATAACGAGCACCCGGGACATATTAAACACTTCTCTTTTGCAAAAAACTACGAATTTTCTCAAATAAATTTTCATGAGGAACAGGGTATATGCGGTCGATAGTATTGACGAAAAATTGGCCTCAGCCATAACCTCAAATTTTGATTTGCTAGCGGCCTCGCCAGTGATGCTTGCTGCGTTACTAAAATCAGTATTTACTTGTTTTAAACTAATTATAATATTTCTGAATTGATTAAATTATTTTACTATCAACAGCAAAACGTTTGAATTTATTACGAGACGTCCCTAAATGGATGAAGAAAAGCCATCTTTTGCTAATGAATTTTTGAGGTGAATTCAAAACATCTGAAATATATTTTCATGTATTGCTTGGTCAACCAAAAGGGTTGTTTCTAACTTCTTAACGAATGCAAAATCATTCACTGTTACAAACAAGTAAATTAATGAAAGCTCCGTCTATGCTGATTTTGAAAATAATCGCCTACATTCTCTGATTATTTTAAACATATCTACATAATTCGCTACATCGTTAAAATGTGCGATACAGTAAGTTGTTATTTCTTTAAGATAAATTCACACTCGAGTAGAAATCTACGGGAAAGTTGCTAATTCTCAGTACTCATAAAAACGTTTTTCAATAAAAATGCAATAAAAAAATTGAAACATCAATGTACTTGGCATCCCTGAACACCCAAAAAAATCAAAACACGAACATCTGTGCATCGCTTTCCACAGGGCGAATTTGTCTATATTAGTACCGCAAAATTGCGTTTATCGTGCGCCCTTCTCAAAAATCGATTCTGTTCCTCCATGGTTTGAAGTTACACTCAGCCGAAAAGGGAACGTTAAATTCACCAGGATTTTCACGTAGCCAATAATTACGTGAAATTTTGCTTGATTTACGTGAAGCACGCAGAAGCTAATAAAAAATCACTTGATTCTTACGTGAAATTCACACAGTTGAATGCTGACGAAACAAAGACACATTCGGTTTACGTGAAAATCAAGTGGTCCGCCAAGTATGAACGAATCTGGTGTATTCTATGTGATGTTCACATAACTCTGAATGGCTCATTCACGTAAAATCTATGTGAAGGAGCACAGTTCTCAATATGGCGTGAATCGAAGTACTATCAGCTGACAAATAGAAGGTATTTTGGTGTTCTAGCAGCTAGTTTTTCGTAAGTAGTAAATATGTTGTTGTATGATTGTTATTTCAATCTTTTCCCATTTCGTAGGTTGAGGAATTCGAGCTGCTGGCCGATCAAACAACTGCAACGGAGGCGCACCGAATACAATTTTCTGGACGGCGTCATAAGTCGTAAGTTGAAGTGAAATGGAATTTTTGCAAATAGTGAAGTGTACATGAAAAGTTATGTTTTTTATTTTTACCGCAAAATAAAATTGCTTTAAAAATAAAATCCTTCATTTTTGAAGTATGCGAAAGAAAACAAAATACATAGGGGAGATGAGGGCATAATGGGCACCTTAAGGAAAATGCTTATTTAACCATAGAGAACAGCTGTAATATGTGAATTACATCATTGTTTCGTGTTCCGACACTCAAATAGTCTATTGTCTAATTGGATGAAACTTGAAAAAGTAGATAAAAACGTTTAAAAATGCATTTTAAAAAATTTTGCCGAAAGCTGAAAACCAGTCCCTGTAGAGGCATAATGAGAAACCCCCCGAGGCAGTATGAGCACCATTAATGAAGGCATAATGAGCATTTTCTGCCGGGGAATCTAGCAGCGAATTCGACTCGATGAAGTCAATTGAGTAATAGAGCTACAGCTCATCTTGTATCGTCTGACGATTTGGCCTATTGGTTAGATGTCGGAGAGATAATCAGTAGGCTCGAGTTCGATTCCTGGTGGAGGTGATTTTTTTTTTTCATTTATCATTTATGATCATGATTGCACTAAACGGTGAGGCGTAGATTCATCAAACAAAGCAAAAACAAAATAATCTAGGTCTGTTTGTAGAATTCAAAGAATTAACACATGTTCATACATTATGTTTCTGGTGTTTTGTTTGACGGATGATGCTTTGATGCTATTAGCCGTATAATGTAACAATAAAAAAAATCAATTATGAATGGTATGTGCAAAAAAAAAATCCCCTCGGACAGGAATCGAACTCGAGTCTACTGATTACCTCTCCGACATCTAACCAATAGGCCAAATCGACAGACGATACAAGTTAAGCTGTAGCTCTATTATTCAGTTGACTTCATCGAGTTGAATTCGCTGCTAGATTCTCCGGCAGAAAATGCTCAATATGCCTTCATTGAAAGTGCTCTGTTCGCCTCTAGTGAACAAATTAAAGTAAAAACGCGTTTTACAATTGATTAAAGTGAAAAATCAAAAATTTAATGATGCTGAAAATTTAGAAACAATGTGTAGATCATGTTGCAGTGCATACATTTCAGATCAAGATGATTTAAAGGTCATAAAAGCTTATTTGGTGGTGCTCAAAAATTATAATATTTTCGTCACTTGAGAACCTAGCTGGTTATTATTTAATATTTCTGTAAATATGAAAAGGATATTTCTTTTTTGGTGAAAAATTAATACTATAGGTAGTACGAAACAAGTCCTCATGAAAATTTGTTTAAGAAAATACGTACTTATGTAGAAAAATGGACTTCTCATTATGCCTCGGGTGCTCGTTATGCCCTCATCTCCCCTACTTTAATATTTTATTGAGATCTACGGGAATCGCATGTAGCAGAGCAAATCCCCCCTAGTATGCTTAAGGGGAATTCACTTGCAACTCATATGAAAATTATGTGAATTCTATTTGCTATGCGAGTTCTGTTTGCTACCTGAAATTCACGTAGATTTCAAATGATTTTCATGGTGGCAAAAATCTATGTCCATTTTCACGTAGCGTTCATGTGAAAAGTTTCTTCGGTGTAGGACTGAGGCCTCCTGCTAAGGTGGTGTTCGTGTAGAACTGTCAATATATCCTAATAGTATTAATTTTTCAGCAAAAAAGAAATCTCCTTATCATCTTTACAGAAATATTAAAAAAATAAACCAACAAGTTTCTCTAGTGACGAAAATATTATAATTTTTGAGCACCGGAAAATAAGCTCTTATGATCGTTAAATCATCTTAATCTATAAGGGTATATACGGACGATAATACTGGCGAAAAATTGACCTCAGCCATAACCTCAAATTTTGATTTGCTATCGGCCTCACCAGATGCTAGGTGCGTTACTAAAATCAGTATTTGCTTGTTTTAAACTAAATATAATACCTATTTCTGAATTAATGAAATTTTTTAACAATCAACAGCTAAACGTTTGAATTCATTACGGGGCGTCCCTAAATGGATAAAGATGAGCCATCTTTTGCTATTGAATTTTCAAGGTGAATTCAAAACATCTGAAATATGTTTTCATGTACTGCTTGGTAGATTTAAAAAGAGTTGTTTCTAACTTCTAAACGAATGCAAAATCTTTCACTGTTACAAACAGGTAGATTAATGAAATGTCTATGTTGACTTCGAAAATAATCGCCTACATTTCGTTCATATAAATGATGCGTTTAATTTCACATTCGAATAGAAATTCCCATTACTCATGAAAAGGTTTTTCAATAACAATGCAATTAAAAAACAAAGAATCATTCTCCAAACATCAATGTACCTGGCAACACCAATAAAAAATCAAAACACGAACATCTGTGTTTCGCTTTTCCACAGGGCAAATTTGTCGATATTAGTTCGATATTAGTGTTCTCCCATGGTTTGAGGTTAGGGCTGAGACCTCCTGCTAGAAGGTGTTCGAGTAGAACTGTCAATATATCCTAATAGGGACGAGGATGAGTTGGGTCGATGGCTCCACTCGATGATTCCAAAGGTTTGCCCTTAAACAAAGCTTGTCAGATTGCCCGGTTTTATCCGGGTTTGCCCGGATATTTGATGCAAAATTTCGAGAAAGTCCAACAATTTTCACAAAGAAACCGAAAAAAATCAAAGTTTTTGAGTAAGTTTCAGCAAAATCGATTAACGGTATGGAAATTTTCAACGGTTGTTTCAAATAATTTCGCTGATTTACTTTTATAACCCTTTAAATATTTAAGTGTTCTAAAAAGTTTTTGGAAGTCTGCAATTACATTAATAAAATATTAATTTCATTTTTTTTTGCATTTTTTCTTTGCTTTTATATATAATAACACCTAAATTTCGCCCGGTTTGTACCCGGTTTTTGGATTTGAAAAATTGAAATCCATGCCCGGATTTTGCCAGGTTTTTTTGAAAAAATGCCCGGAATTGCTAGGCTCGGATGGGAGTGGAAAAAATTCTGGCAACCTTATTAAACCCTGGTTCAATATATAGGTTGGATCTAAGTCGAGTTTTTATTCGAGTATTTTCTCGTCTTATGTCCAATCATTGTTCCTCAAACGCGTTACTCTTTCCCGTAAACCTGGCTGGCAGCAATTTGTGTAGCTGTGGCCAAGGTTACCATGACATCGAGCATATTGTTTGGTCGTGTGAGCCCGAATAGAACAGAACCATGGTTTCACAATCATTTTTCATTGAATTTTAATGTGACCATGAACTTCATGGTAAAAAGAACATCCATCGAGCGTAACTTTTTCAAGAATTTACACATTCCAAGTTTTTCGTGTATGGGTGATATTTTGACAGACACGGCTCGCGCACGTTTTTTTCTCCGCATCCATTCTCGGTCGGCAGTCGGCAGCCAGTTTTTAGAGGATTTTGTTGTTTTTAAATATGTTTATTCGAAGTGCCCCATCTTCAGGGTGCAACGGTAAGTTAATTAATATCAAAGCTAACAAGAGACATTAATCTTAATAATATATTTTACCGATTCAGGCAAAATATAACAACAATGCAAGAGTACGACCATTCGTACGACAAGAATTCCGGCACACCGGTGTCCTCCGCACAAAACGTCGTCGTCCAGCACATCCCCCAGCAGCTGACGGTACCGCAACTGCTGGCCGGTGCTATCTGGGTACAGCAGCAGATCCAGGGGGAACCGTTGAATGAGTCCGGCGGCTCAGCCAGTGGTGCCGGAACCAGCAATGGATGCCGGGAGCGATCATACGGAATGCCGGAATGAGACCTCAGACAAGCCCAGTGAATAATGGACAGTGATTTAGTGTGTAAGTAAAGTGTTGAGGTTATTAGAATAAATAACAAAATTTAAGTAAATTCATTCGTTTTTTTATGAAACCAATTTAAGAAAATGATGACAAAACAAAAACCGGGTGAAAAAAATCCACCATGAACGAAGATTTTTATTTCAGTGGGTTAACAATGAAAATAACCAGATTTTCATGGTTTTACTATGAAAAACTGGAAGCTGTTATAACCTTGAACTTCATATTTTTCGGCTTCCGGATGTATGGAAAATCGCCATTTTTTTCATGGTCACGCTGCATAACAATACCCCTTTTTCATGGTTATTTTCGCCAAAACAGTGAAATGTATGGTCGGAAACTATGAATTCCAATGTGCATTCACGGTATCGTGGACGATAATAAGCATTGTGTAAACCATAAAATTTATGGTTTGTGAATATGTAATTCATGGTTTTTTCATTGTACAATTCTATTCGGGAGGTCCATCTTGTCGCCAGAGCGAATCTAATAGAATCCCTTCGGGCCCGAGGAAAACCACCTAACGTTCCAGTGAGAGATGTGTTGGCTGTGATGGACTTAGACTACATGTTCAAAATTTATCTTTTCCTAAAAGCCATCGACCTTCGTCTTTAACTGTTTTTATTTTCACGTTTCCCTTTCTATACCTTTTCTTTGTAAAATTGTAAAACTAGGTTAAGTAATCAATTGTAAAAAGCAAAAAAGTTGTTGGCTCTTTAAAAGATCCGGCTCTTTAAATGAAATGCTCTTTTTAAGATCCGAGCCGTTTAAAAAAAAAGAATTATAAAAAAAGTCAAGCTATAGCTCTATAATTCAGTTGACTTCATCGAGTTGAAAATGCTCATCGTGCCCCGATTAATGGTGCTTATACTGCCCCAGTGGGGGTTCTCATTATGCCCATACAGTGACTGGTTTTAGAATGCATTTTTAAACGTTTTTATCTATATTTTCAAGTTTTTGCCCGTTAGGAAATAGACTTTTTTAGTGTCTGAACACGAAACAATGAAATAACTCACAAATAATAGGTGTTTTCTATGGTTAAATTTGCGTCTTTCTTAAGGTGGCCATTATGCCCTTATCTCTCTTACTACATTCAAGCGTAAGTAGCAAAGCACACCGGGTCAGGTAGTGAATGTTTGTCTGTCTGTTCCCTATAGACTCGGAAAATACTGAACCGATCATCGTCAAAGTTGGTATCTGAGGGTTTTTGGGGCCGGAGATGGTTTCTAAGATAGTTACAACCTCCCCCTCCTCCTCCGCCGACTTAAGGGGGGGGGGGCATACAAAATTTACATCAAATGTGACACAATTTATCAGTAATTTTAATCGAATTTCACACACAAACGTATTTTGACATAATTAAGTGGTTTATTATGTTGGTGGACAGGTTTTTATGTATTCGGAAAAATTATTGAATTTACAAATATTTTTGTAGGAAAAGGGGGGGGGGGGGGGGGGGAGGTTTGTCTGTTCATAGACTCGAAAACTACTAAATCGATCAATATGAAATTTTGTTTGTATGAGTTTTTGGGGTAGGAGATGGTTTCTAAAATGCTTTCAAACCGCTCCGACTTAATGTAGCGGGGGAGGGCTCCCATACAAAAAAAATAAAAATATGATTCGAACATTTTTTGGAAACTACTAAGCCAGTTAACGTGAATTTTTTTTGTAGTCGTTTTCAAGCCTTGGAGTGGTTTCCTGAACCCCTCCGAATCCAAAAAAAGGAGGGTTCCTATACTTAATTATCAAAAATTTGACACAATTCCAACCATTTTTGGAAGCTATTGAACTGATCAACGTAAAATTTGGTGTGAAACCGTTTCCAAGATCGGGAATGGTTAGTAATACATTTTCAAACCCCTCCGAATCCAAAAGGGGGAGAGGCTCCCATACAAAATTATCAAGAAAATGACAAAAAAAAAATTTAAATGTCCTCGAAGTATTTTTGTAGAAAATTCATGAACGTAAGAGTTTTGACATAATCAATGAATGAAGACTCTCATATTCAATAAATGTAACATTGTACGTATTGATGAAACCAATGATTTAGTGTTTTCATAGTCTGGCACACTTTTTGATTTCGTTCAAATTTGTCTGTATCTAATTACTCCTCCCGTTTCCAAAAGGGGCGATTTTTTTTCATTTAAAGGTATTTTTTTATTGAATTAAAAATTCCTCCTTTTTGTCTAAAGAATAGCTCCTTCAACCTGAAAACCTTCAAGTGAAGCTCTGATGCCATGAAAAAGGTTTCGCTTTTGAATAATGTTGAAATTCAATTAAAATTGTTATTTTAATTCAAATAATTTTAACGAACTTAATTTTCCTATGGAAGGGGTAGCAAAGCACACCGGGTCGGCTTAGTTTTATAAATTCAAATCGTCTGCGTTCAAATCATATCTAAGAATTCTAAGAATTGAAATAGGTACATTTATTTAGACAAATAAAAAATCAAGTTGATTCAGATTGGGACTTCTTCCACTATGGAATATTTAGTATTGTACGATTTGTTAAATTTCATGTACGATGAAACATTTCGTACAACACATTAAAAACATGGAAAAGTTGCTTTTTCACTTCGATATTTTTTATCTATGCTTTAAATGCCCATTTGAATTGTGTTTCAAGTGTAAAATTTGTACATACCCCGTTCGTTTTTGGCACATGTGCCAAAATCGAACGTTTTTCAGAAACAACATTACCTTCTAGTTATCGTTTTTTTTTTTTTTTTTTAACAATTCTTTATTTGAAACGGCTCATACCTTTAGGCTTTAAGGAGCCAAAACCGATTTTGTTGTTTACAATTGTTTTCTTAACTTAACACTTTGTGAGAGGAGAAAGGAAGATAGAAAGGGAAATATGAAAATAAAAAAGAAATTATAGACGAAGATCGATAGCTTTTAGAAAAAGGTAGATTTCGAACATGTAGTCCAAATCTAGCACAGCTAGTACATCTCTAACTGGAACATTAGGTGGTTTTCCTCGGGCCCTAAGGGAGTCTATTAAATTCGTTCTGGCGACAAGATGGACCTCACACGACCAAACAATATGCTCGATGTCATGGTAACCTTGGCCGCAACTACACAAATTGCTACCAGCAATGTCAAAACGATAGAGTACCGCGTTTAAGGAACAATGATTGGACATGAGACGGGAAAATATACGAATAAAATCCCGACTCAAGTTCAATCTATTGAACCATGGTTTAAGGCTTACCTTTGGGATAATCGAGTGGAGCCACCGACCATCCTCATCCTCGTCCCATTTGCGCTGCCAGTTGACAAGAGAGTTCCCTCGTACTAAGAAGTAGAATTCGTTGAAGACGATTTCACGTGGATACGTGTCGCCTTCCGTCGCCCCCACCTTTGCCAGAGAGTCTGCCTTCTCATTGCCCACTATCGAGCAATGAGAGGGAACCCAAACAAAGGTGATGGAAAAGCGACGTCTTGTTAAAGCACTCAAAATATCCCGTATCTTCTCTAGGAAGAACGGCGAGTGCTTTCCCGGTCGTATTGAGCGTATTGCGTCAACTGAGCTTAGGCTATCCGTTACAATGTAGTAGTGCCCAATAGGCCGTGAGGCGATGCTGTCCAAGGCCCAGTGAATAGCAGCTAACTCTGCTATATATACAGAGCATGGTGACTGGAGGTTATAAGAGGCGCTAGTTGTTTCGTTGAAAACTCCAAATCCCGTTGATTCCTCAATTAGAGACCCATCGGTAAAGTACATTTTGTCAGCATCGACGTGTCTATATTTAGCTTCGAAAATTCTTGGAATCTGAAGTGGGCGATGCGAATCCGGGATTCCACGAATTTCCTGCTGCATAGACAAATCAAACTGGACAGAAGAATTATCGTAGTCTGGGATGAAAACACGAGTTGAAGAGTACGAAGAAGGGTTTGCCTGCATTGACATGAGGACATGGTATATAGACATAAATCTGGTATGAAGATTTTGCTCTAGTAACCTTTCAAAATTAACGATCACCAATGGGTTCATGACCTCACACCTGATGAGGAACCGAAGTGATAGTAGATTGTATCGATCTTTCAAAGGAAGTATTCCTGCCAAAACTTCAAGACTCATGTTGTGCGTTGTGGACATACAGCCCAAAGCGATGCGAAGACAACGGTATTGGATACGCTCGAGTTTGATGAGGTGAGTTTTGGCAGCCGACTGGAAACAAAAGCTACCATATTCCATCACTGAAAGAATAGTTGTTCGATACAATTTTAAAAGATCTTCCGGATGGGCTCCCCACCAGGTGCCAGTGATTGAACGGAGAAAATTGATTCTTTGTTGGCATTTTCCTTTCAGATACTCAATGTGTGCTCTCCAGGTACATTTGGAATCAAACCAAACCCCAAGATACTTAAAACACCTCGATTGAGTGATCGTTCTGCCAAGAAGTTGGAGCTGTGGTTGAGCTGGTCTATGCTTTTTAGAAAAAACCACCAACTCAGTTTTCTCTGGAGAGAACTCGATCCCAAGCCCCAAAGCCCAGGAAGACAATCTGTTTAAAGTATCTTGTAAAGGTCTGTGCAGATGTGACTCAGTATCACTTGTTACAGATACTACGCCATCATCTGCAAGTTGTCTTAAAGTGCAGCCTTCAGAGAGACAACTGTCGATGTCACTTACGTAAAAGTTGTACAAAAGTGGACTCAAACATGAACCCTGGGGGAGGCCCATGTAAGAGGTTCTTCTAACTGCAATATCTCCGTGAGCAAAGTTCAGATGTTTCTCACAAAGCAAGCTGTATAAGATGTTGTTCAATAAAGGAGGCAGACCCCGGGAGTGCAACTTGTCTGACAACACCTCTATTGAGACTGCATCAAAAGCTCCCTTTATGTCTAGAAACACTGAAGCCATTTGCTCACGTTTTGCGTACGCCATTTGTATCTCTGAAGACAGCAAAGCAAGACAATCGTTTGTTCCTTTGCCCCTTCGAAACCCAAATTGAGTATCTGAAAGGAGACCATTTGTTTCTACCCATTTGTCTAAACGAAACAAAATCATTTTCTCCATCAATTTGCGTATACAAGACAACATCGCTATTGGACGGTACGAATTCGCATCGGACGCTGGTTTTCCGGGCTTTTGGATAGCGATAACTCTCACTTGTCTCCACTCTTGAGGAACAATGTTGTTCTCCAAAAATTGATTAAACAAATTTAACAAGCGAAATTTTGCGGCGTCCGGAAGGTTCTTCAACAAGTTAAATTTGATTTTATCAATTCCCGGAGCTGAATTGTTACAAGAGAGGAGGGCAAGTGAAAATTCGACCATCGAAAAGCTGGAATCCAGACCACACCTATCAGGAGGCACGTTCCGGATTATTTTTTGCACAGGTGTAGTATCTGGACAGACTTTCCGTGCGAAGTTGAATATCCATCTATGTGTATATTCTTCACTTTCATTTGTAGATGATCGATTACGCATGCTTCGTGCAACTTTCCATAAAGTACTCAAGGATGTTTCCCGTGATAAACCACCCACGAAATTTCTCCAATATGCCTTTTTCTTCCCTTTGATCAATTTTTTGAACTGATTTTCAAGGGAAACATATGATTCAAAAAGGACGAGGGTTCCATGTTTTCGAAAATCTTTGAATGCTTTTGATTTGTCCTTATAGAGCTTGGAACACTGCTGGTCCCACCATGGATTTGGGGTCCTTCGAAGAACAGATGAATCTGGGATGGGTTTTGTTTGAGCACAAAGTGCACTTTCAAGGATCAAGCGTGAAAGAAAGTGGTACTCCTCCAAAGGAGGTAGAACATTCATAGTATCAATGGCATCTGTTATTTTGTCCGAATACTTTTTCCAATCGATGTGTCTTGTAAGGTCATATGCCATATATGTTGAATTTGAAGTGCTGGCCCCATTGGTGATTGTTATTTTGATTGGTAAGTGATCACTACCATTGGGATCAGAGATTACCTTCCACTGGCAATCCAATGATAGTGAGTTTGAGCAGAGTGAGAGGTCAATTGCACTTTGTCTTGCAGGAGGTTTAGGTACCCGTGTTTTTTCACCCGTGTTCAAAATTGTTAAATTGAAACTATCACAAATGTCATAAATAAGAGTAGAACGACTATCGTCAATTTGTTCTCCCCAGACAGTTCCATGTGAATTGAAGTCACCCAGGATCAACCTTGGCTCAGGAAGTACTGAGCACAGATCCTCTAGGTGATTTCGATCCACTGCAACTCTATGAGGCCAGTACAAACTGACAACGCATAAGTCCTTACCTCTTATAGTTGTATGACATGCAACAGCTTCAATTCCTCCTGATAAAGGGAGGTGGATTCTATAGAAGGAGTGGCGCTTATTGATCCCCAAAAGCACCCCTCCATAAGAATCGTTGCGATCCAAACGGATAATATTAAAATCGTGGAATGAGATGTTTGATTGAGAAGAAAGCCATGTTTCAGAAAGGGCAAAAATATCGCAACTAGTTTCATGAAGAAGAAATTTGAACGGATCCAATTTAGGGATTAAACTACGACAATTCCACTGTATAACAGTGATATCTCCGACCTCTGGGCGTAAATTAGCCATCGAGAGAGATAAACACTGAAAGGAGGGGCCAAGTTTGCATCAATTGCTTCAAAAGTGTCTTTACAATAGGAAGCATTACACTAATAATGCTTTTTATAGATTCAGATACGTTGAAAAACGAAAAAATTCCATCGAGGATGTCAGAAAACTTAAAAAGTCCCGCTTGAGGAGTTGATTCTGGGCAAACTGCATCAGTAATGGGGGCGTTTGAGGTCCCCGCTGCTGTTGATTTATTCTGTGGTGAAAAGGTCGCGCTGAATCCAGGAGGAATTTGTTTCTTCTTTTCTGTAGCAATCGCTTTCTTGGTGATGTTGGTTGTAGGGCTGACCGTCGGGATTTTATTCGGAATCTTGGGGGTCTTGGTATTCGTTTTAGCACGCTTTCGTGAGTTCGCTACGAAAATAAATGGATTCTCCTCATCTGTTGTATCCTCGTTGTCAACTGGCAGCACTGAGAAGATGTTTGAGGACTGAGGTTGGATCGGAGGCGCCGCGCCCTTTAGTATGGCGGCATAGGAACGTTTTGATCGTTCCTTCAAAGAGCGCCTTTGACTATCCCAGCGGCTCTTAAACG
Organism: Uranotaenia lowii; assembly: GCF_029784155.1. NCBI lineage: Eukaryota > Metazoa > Arthropoda > Insecta > Diptera > Culicidae > Uranotaenia > Uranotaenia lowii. The sequence goes on from NC_073693.1 coordinate 84,544,374, forward strand.
CCTCGCACAAAGAGATGTCATGAGGTGAGCCCCCGCAATAGACACATTTCTGTTCTATTGCTGAGCACGCTCCATCCCCATGAACCTCCCCGCATTTGGGGCAACGCTTCTTGCTACAACAATGGGAAGCTGTATGCCCCAATTTAATGCAATTTTTGCATTCCATCGGGCGAGGCACGAAGAGCCGCACAGGAAGCCTCAAAACTCCGTCAATCAAGACGTAGTGAGGGAGGGCGGTACCCGCAAAGGTCACTCGAAATGAGGCTGAAGGCGAGTACTTTTTAACTCCTTCTACGACGGTGGTAGTGTTGAGTTGTCGGCAGTCCAAGATTTCGACCGAAGTCGAATCAAGGCTCTTAAACTTACCAACGCCGTGGGATTTAACGTACCCAGCCTCCAGACTCATTTCAGAGATCACGCCCTCTATCTCTACGTTTCGAGACGGAATGTAGGCGTGGTACTCCAAGGTAATGAATTTGCTGGCAACAATTTCATTAGCGGATTTTCGATTGTCCACGACAACGCGCAACTTGTTGGGTCGCACCTTAGTCACGCTGGTTACGGAGGACCATCTAGCCAGATCTTTCGTGATCTGCACTACGTTGAGCTGTTTACCGTTAGCTTTGGGCCGGATGAAAACCACCCATGGCCCAGAAAAAGACGTACCATCTGTGTAGGTTCGGAGCCGGGGTGCTACACTGTCAGCTGTGGGTGATAAGAAATTAACAGTCGTCCGAGAATGATTAGCATTTGAGGGACCAGCATCATCTGAATCCTCCAGATGCTCTTCATTCTCGAACATACCTTCCTCTTCGTCCACCGAAGACGGGTTTAACCCCCCGCCATCGCTCATATTTTCTTACGGAGACACGAATGTCTTCCGTGTTGAAAATATGAGCGATGCAAACTAAGTTCAAAAACTAATGTAGGGAAAAAATAGAAATAGTAAAGTGAAGGAAGAATGAAAAAAGAACTCACAATTTTTCTTTTAATTTTTGTTTCCACCGTCCGCTGTCCAAACACGTGGTTTTCCTCTGAAGAAAGATGGCGGCGTCAAAAGGAGAGCGAGACCAATCGATCCGTTCCGAATTCACCCGGTTATGGCACTCAAATCCGGATCAGCCTAGTTATGCCCCTACGGTGTCCAATACCCGGCTTTATCAGGAGCTATCAGGAAGGCGCCGTGTGGTAATGATAACGGCCTCGATGTAAGATGGCGATGGCGTCTGTGCTGGATCAAAATTTCCAAGCACAAAAAGTCCTTTGGTAACGACCGAACCATAAAGCGAGAAAAAAAACACTCCGCTTGAAGCACTCTTTGTTTACGAAATTGACCACTTTGATACGGCGAGGAAAATATATTATACTTTGATCAGCAGTGATAACGCACATCCGCACTGATCGAACGACTGCGAGAGAATGATCTAGTTATCGTTATAACAGGACCAATTTAATTTCGACAAACACCTTAAACACATTTCTATGTTATGAAATGGTGATAAAATGCAACAATAAAAACAAAAGTTTTTTTAAAAAAATTATAAAGCACCCAAACATGATAAAAAGATGAAATATTCAAAAAGTTAAAAAAAAACAAATTCAAACAGAAGGCTGAAAATGACAAAAAAACAACTAAAAAATGATGAAGAATGACAAAAACAGTAAATATGACAAAAGAAAAAAAACATTATAAATTAAACAAGAAAAGTGCAAAATGCATAAAAAACACGATGAAAAAATAAAAAATGACTACAAATGGTCGGAAATTGACTAAAAATAACGTTTTTAATAATAATAATAGGTATTTTGTAAAAATAACTGAAAACCAAACAAACGTTATTCATAATCATTCATATGCCCTAACATTGATACAAAACGGAGTATCATCTGGAGGATATTTTTTAACAAACGCGTGATTTCTGACATCCAAATCCTGTTGAAAATATGTGAAATCCCAATTTAGCTCAGTTTTTTTTTATAGATTGTGAAATAGATTTGTAATCAGTTTTATCGATACCCATATTTGGCGCATTCGCCATTTTCAATAATCGATATCGACTTGGTTCGATCTGCATGGCAACATTCCGACCACTTGATTTGATAATTTGTTATAAAAACAGAAATTTCTTTGACTTAATTCCAGCCCCTGAAGTTAGACTCAAAAACAAATTGCGATAGACTTAACCGAAAAAAACCTAAAGGTCATTGAGCCAGACATCGAAATACTCTGGGAACTAATATAAACTTTCAATTTGAAAACTGTTGAACATATAATATAGATTTTTTTTTAAATTTCATTCCAACCAATTCTCGAAGTGAGGCTCCACTTGAGAATTATCGGTCAGTTTGATTTTATTTCTGGAGTGTTAATCAAACAGTTTTCTGTCCCGATTATCGACAACAGTCTTAACACCTCCCCGCAGTGTATGACGCGTTGTTGGTTTGTACCACCCATATTTCATTCCTAATCCCCCTCCGCTGAGTGCTAGCTGTTCTGATTGATTATGATTGGGAAGGAACAAGGGGAAGTCTTTCCTCTCCATCCATGTCTGCTGATAAGGTTCCCACTTGTTTACGTAAAGAATATTTTGTTGCAACCAATCTGAGGAGCGTGGTTATCGTCTATCGATGGGCACTAGTGTGTGCATGAAATGTTTAACCTTTCTTTAAATTAGGAAGAAATTAATTATGGACTTTCATTAATTAAAATCGTTCTTGCCTCAGCGATTGGAATCGTTTTTACTAACTTACGATTGAGTTGGTAAATCAAAATCAAGAATTCTACATTCGGCATGCCAAATTACTCTAGTATACGATCATAATAAATGCTTATTCTGATCCTCTATTCTAGCGTGAGAAACCTGATGCCGTGAATTATTAAACATCGTCTTAAGCTCTAAGCCGGGAACCCTCGAAAAACCCCTAAAAAGAAAAAGCAGAACCTACCGCAATATGCATCCACTTCCGAGCCCGCTAAAACACTTATCACTGCCGGAACTGGACCGTCCACAGACCGGAAACGCACCGAAAGACTTTGCGGAAACGCGCACCACACAACTGGCAGGAATGGAACCTGATGGATTCCCAGAATCTGTAACGAGGAAAAAAAGCAGCCGCCAGACGACTACCGAGCAACGATATTGAAATCTAATATCGGGCTACACAGCACAGCGAGCGAGAGCATGCAGCAGGCAGCTGCGCGGTGGAAAACGCGAAGAAAACTTTGACAACAGCACGCGGTTGTGTGCGTGTGTGTTGCGAATTCTGTTGACAGAGGGATCTGGTGGTCGAATCGGCTGACCTATTTTCATACTATCAAATCACCCCTCGAATAACATCGAAATATGAAAACAAACACCCTGAAAAAAAGTGAAATGCAGAGATGACAAATAGCAGCTGTATTGATTGATTGGGAAAATGCCGTGCGCCGTGAATGTATGACTTACGAATTGCTTTATCTGTTAAACATAACATTAGCCTTGAATCTTTATATTTAAACATATTTGAAACATTTTAAAAATTTAAAGATTTCATTAACCTGAACTTATAGTCAATTGTAACCAACAGACTGCGTTAAAGTTAATAAAATTACAAATTACAAAAAAACACATGAATCAAAAGGATGCCCCAGGTTGACTACGGCTACGGGTGTAAGCATTTGAGGAAAAGTAGGCAAGGGGCAATGAGGTATATATACCTGTATGATATACAGGTTGGGCAAGGGGTACCAAAAGTTTCTTAATGGTGGAGTGTGGAAACGGAGCACTGTTTGACAGCCGGTTGTTTGACTACCATGCCTACCAAGGTTATTAGATACACACCTTGATGCCTACCATAACGATTACCTCACGCAGAAAAATTTATTTTAGAAACAATAAGGTTTTGACCGAAAATAATAAAATTTTTGATTGGAAAAAGACATAAATATATTCCTGGTAACACTGACTACAATTATCGATTCAATTTAAACTTATCGTTTGATTGAAAACGAATTTCACCCTTTTTGAAATTGATCCACCATTCTTGTCAAAATACCAAAAAATAATTGGATTAAAACTAAAAATAACGTGAGATTCAAAACAGCGAAAAGGATTGTCGTGAATTTTCTTTTTGAATCCGATACACTATACACTCAAGAACAAACGTAAAACCTAACCGTTCGCTAAAAGATTCGTTAATAGACTACTCCTTTGTTTCACCCTTGAAGATCGATCAGTTCATTTCTTTCTCTCTTTTTTTGCATACATGCCAGCCAGTTCATCTATTTCAGGCGAAAAGCAGAGAATTCTCTTTTTTCACATTGCTCTTCACAAAACTGACTTATGCACCATACACTGATGAAATATTCATATAATTTTATCGCATAGATTTATATTATTTATATTTTTTATTTTACTATTATTATTTTATTCCATTATTCTCTACATTACCCCTTTCCTCTACTCTTCCATATTGAAAAGTAAAATAATTTCCATTCCAAATTCTTATTTTTGAATCAGCTCCCCAATACAATTTGTTCAGTTTCTTTAGACGCGTTTAACGATTTTTAGGTTTTTTTTCAGTGCTTATCGTTACCATTGAACGCACCCTTACGTTATACATGAACTTGACTAAATTCATTTAGCGTGTATAAGTTCAATTTTTGTTTGTTTTGATTTTGTTTCGCGCGACCTTAGCTGGAAATCGATTTTATCCACAGCAGTTTCTCTTTGCACAGACCTTATTCCCGTTCGCAGATATTCAAAATCCTCGAGATGTTCAACTTGTAGTATGTATCCGAACCACCATGGCAGCTCAACATCGGGATGCCTATTGTTTATCAAAACTCACACGAGAATGGAGTTCCTTCTTTGTTGTATATCATCTGAAGGTGTCAAAGGAATGTCTCGATTACAGTGGAACGCAGTTCAAATTCGTCAGGAGGATCAGATTCCAGCTCAACGTGTCAGTTCAATCGCAGTGCGCTTGAGTTATATTGATTCACATAAGTTTACAAAAAAAGGGATAAGATTATGAACCGCACGCTCAGTTAAACCCAGTTGCAAGTGAAATTTTGAAGTCAACCGACCTTATTTACATTCCTCATCGAAGTTCATGCGATGGATTTTACGTTAGACGTGCATTGCACTTCTCGCGGCAATGCACGTCTAACGAGTTCCTCTAGTTGGGGTCACAGAGATGCTTATCAAAACCACCAAAACCATTCACGCAAACAAAAAGCTCTGCTGTTCCGGAACTGTTGAGAAATCGAACTGTACTATCAGATGGCTCGGGACATGAGGAAGCTAGCACCGCTTATAACCATTCCAGCGCCTACATTGGTGCTCTACAAGGTATTCCCACTAGCGTTAGTGTGCTGATTTTTTTTTCTTTTTAGCATCGGACCAAGTAATAACACACTATAACTCGTTCATCAGACCCTATACGTAAATCTTGAATGGTCATCTCGTAAGGTTATTGTATAACTACGATCTTTGAATCAAAACCAATGAGTTCATATGCAATACGTAATACTAGATTCCACTGTCGGTAACACTGATCTTCTAGTAGTATATGTGGTATAACTTTTAGACAATTTGAAAGTTCAATTCTAGATTATTGGTATCTTGGTACCAACCGTTGACACTAAGTTTCTTGGCTCCTTGTTTTTTTTTACGTTCCTCCCTCTAATATTTACTCTTGACTCAACTTATTACTTCTTTTTTTTTTTAATATTTAATTTGTTCAAATTCCTGACCCATTTCTAGTGCCTTTCTACTCTAGACCCTTAACCTATTGTATGGCTTTCTAATCTTGACTCACGATTTGATTCTCGACCATTCATCACCTTCGGTTGTAAAACTTTTACTTCTGACTCATGACCCCTTTTGACACTTGAGTTCAATTTCAAGCTCTTAACTTTTGATTCCTGACCATCGATTCTTGGCTCATTCATCTTTCGATTGTTGATTCCAGCCCTTGTTGATTTCTGATCCTTGACTTTCTACTCTCGGGTTTCAACTTTTAACTTATGGTTTTGGCTCTCGACTCCTGACTCCAAATACATAGATTAAGATTCACTCATAATTCCTGAGTTTCGAATCGAACACTTTTGTCTCTTGGTTGTTTACCTCCAACATTCACTCAAAGCTTCCAATTTATTCCTTTGTTTTTTTTTTTTTTTTGACAATTGACTTTCCACTCTTGATGCTCGACCTTCTACTCCCGACTCGTGATCGACCACTCAATCTTTTCAGCTGTCACGAAATTTCAAACTCCTTACTTTTACTCTTGGCTTATTCATCCTTTTATTATTGATTCAGGACCCTTGACCTTTCACCATTGACCTTCAACTTCCGACTCATGATTCCGACTCTAGACTCCAAATCTTAAACATCGAATCAGAACTTTCATACGAAGACTCCTGTCTCTGTGTTCCTTTTTGGTCTACATTCTATTCTAATAAAGCCCAAGTTATTACCATTGCCTTTCTTTTCTTTTAATTCTTAACTCATATCTATTGACCTTCTGATCTTGATTTTTGACTCTTCGCTCATGTTTCTGACTCTCGACTCCGACCTTTCACTTTTGACTCATAATTCTGACCCTCCAATTTTTGACTCTTCAATTATGACTATTGAATCGCAACTGAACTTCCTTGTCATACTGTCATACTTAACTCCTTTCTGCCGGTTCACTTGTTGATTTCTGATCCTTGACTTTCTACTCTCGGGTTTCAATCAACAAGCGTTGCTTTTCGGGTTCGCCGGAACCGGTTAGCTATTTCTTTCAAACCAGCGTCACCTCCGGGCGCCATTCTTTTTTTTTTTCACACAAGCTTCACCTCAGGTTCTCTAGACGAGCCGGAACCAGGTCGCTATTTTTTTTTTTTTTTATACACAAGCGCCACATTAGGCTCTGCAAAGTAACCGGGATCGGGTTTCTTTTTTTTTCATCCCGCATACTAAAAAACTATAGCTTAAACAGTCTAAACCAAACATCAACAGTTCAAGAAATAGTGATGGTATCTGTAAAAGTAGCTGTAATATTAAACTTTACTTCGACAACATTAAAAACGAAAAATGAACGTTTGTGTGGAAAAGTGATGGTATTTGGAAAGGTGAACGAATGGTATGCACGATTAACTTAAAATTTTCTTGAATCGTCAAAATTATACCGAACCGTTACCCATAGCGTCCATGTCTTCTGTCAAACCCACGTCAAAAATGGCTGAAATGCGAATCAAAGATGTCAGATGATTTTGCAAGAAATCAGTACACATTTATTAAATCTTTAATTTTTTTTTCATATACTTTTACAACTGTTTAGAATAGATCTATATGAGAAAAAAAAAAGAAGTTTCTTTTTTCTTCTTCGCCTACATGCAGCCAGATGGTTTTGTACACAAAATTAGTACAGATTGATGAAAACAGTTTTAATTTTTTTTATATTCTGATACTGCTCAAGAGTAGTTTCAATGACAATGATTGAACTTGGATGCTACATATTACATCACACTAAAAGAGGTTCCGTACTTGATTTACAAAATGCTTTAAACAAACGCTTTAATGACATTATTCAAGATAATTATAATATGAAAGTTTCTTTGCGAATTCATGGACTTAATTAAAATTTGTTACATGCATGTTAAAAAGCCTTATGCGGACATTCCATGAAACATCAATTGCAGTAAATGCCATTCTCTACATAATCCACATTATTCCACATTTTATTTAGTATATCATATGTAAGTAAAACAACGAGTCAAAAGGAATCATATTGGAAGGTAACCCTGCTGGGGCTGAATAAATGGCTGATATTTTGTACAAGCAGCACCATACACCATGCCACAGAGAGTCGTTTGTACAAAATATTTCGATCCCGAACGATTTTATTCAAACCGTTTGCGCGGTCATTCAAGCAGTGCCATACACGATGCAAATCGTGTTCACAGCGACAAAATTTCATCGAATTACATCGCATTTGTACAAATGTTGTGTAGTCAGTGGCCCGCTTTAGGGGTAGAGCTTGAAGTTTCGATGGTGTAAAAACAACAATTACTACTGTTTTCGCCAGCAATCGTTTTTTAAGACGAATACGAGAACTATGGTTATTTTTTAATTTAGGCTAGAAAACATGCAATCAGGTGACATAAAATCATCGATTTTGTGTAATAGTTTTGCTAATGAATGAATGATGAATGAATTTATTATAATTTACTACGAAACAACATTTAATTTAGTTGACTTAAATGTTTAACATTTTCTAAATTGTTTAAGTTCAGTGCATTTGGCATCCCTGGTCGTTTTTGTCCGGTTGTTTACTTCTTGCGCCGAAAAATTGGAAGCTCGTCGCGTTTTTTTAAAACTTATCTTTACGGTAATTTACCGGATTCGGTTTCAGGACTCCCGGTGTTGTGATGCCCACTGTGGTCCGTTCCGAGCTGGGCTTACTCAGTTGCGGCAGCAACACCGGGAATTGGATTTTCTGCTTACTGAAATTCGTGCGCTTTTCAGGTAGGTGAAAATTTGTGTTTTGTTCTTCTTATTGCTCAATTTAACAAAAAACTAAATGCACCTTCTAATAAATAATTTTATTTCTATTCTAGCGCCTGAATTTCATCTCCCACAAATAAGGCAGCGGTTTCCGTACAGCAGCAACGTTATGTTGCGTGAGAACGGCGCACTCGGAATGATTAGGTTATTTCCAGGGTCCTGGTCCGCCGGCTAAACCGTTCACCAGGCTTTCGGTGGCTTCCCTGCATGCCGTAGCGCTGGAGCTACGGAAAATTTTGCTTACGCTTTTCACCCCTGTGTAAGTATCTAATAAAATTTCAATGAAGATGAGTTGAAAGATTGAATTTATAAAATAATGAAAATCCGAAAATCCCCAAAATATTTTCATCTATGTGTGGGTGAGGGTAGAAAAAAGCTTTGAGGTTATCGTCTCTTAGCAGTTTTACGATAGAATCTTATAGTTTTTTTCAATGTTTATGTTATATGAGGCCATAAAAAATACAGTAATCTTAATTCAAACGGTTCGTATACCTATTTCCGTAACAGTTCGGTTAACGGTATGATAAATCGTTTAAAATATGCCTACACATGTTCATTCTAGAAACAGTGCAATGCGCTGAAAACGTTATTCATAAGCGTTTTATAAACCATACCCTAACTGTTCCTAGAACAGTGTCTCCATATATAGGTTTTAATAGTTTTAAACAGTAACATAACTTAACGCCATATTCAACAGACCGTCGTTTTGGAATTCAAGATAAGTGGAATGTTTTTTATTGTTTCAGATATCATTTTCTAAACGTTTTTTTACGCTGTCTCTAATCGTTTTATAACTACTACAGGAACCGTTATGTAACAATATTTTCGTATTCGGGATAGGCGTCACCTCAAGTTCTTCGGATAAGCCGAAACCGGGTCGCTACTATTTTTTTTGTACACAGGCGTTACCTCTGGTTCTCCGGATAAACCGGAACCTGATCGCTATTTATTTCTCTAAACAAGCGTCACCTCAGGTTCTCCGGAGTGACCGGAACCGGGTCGCTGCTTCTCTCTTTTTTTTTGTACACAAGCGTCACCTCAGGTCCTCCGGAGTAACCGGAACCGGGTCGCTACTTTTTTCCACACAAGCGTCACCATAGGTTCTCCGGCTTACCCGGAACCAGGTCGCTATTATTTTTTTTTACGCAAGTGCCTATGAAATGTTTTAGAAAAATGGTTCTTACCGACTGTCGCCATTGTCGTGAATTTTCTTTTTGAATCCGATACACTATACACTCAAGAACAAACGTAAAACCTAACCGTTCGCTAAAAGATTCGTTAATAGACTACTCCTTTGTTTCACCCTTGAAGATCGATCAGTTCATTTCTTTCTCTCTTTTTTTGCATACATGCCAGCCAGTTCATCTATTTCAGGCGAAAAGCAGAGAATTCTCTTTTTTCACATTGCTCTTCACAAAACTGACTTATGCACCATACACTGATGAAATATTCATATAATTTTATCGCATAGATTTATATTATTTATATTTTTTATTTTACTATTATTATTTTATTCCATTATTCTCTACAAGGATCAGGTGAAAAATATTGGAGTTAATGATTTGAAATAATTTGAAATTAATCAGAGTAAATACTTTTTGATTTTCGGATCTTTTTTCTTTAATAATTCAATTTTTCTTTAATCAATTTATTTCAAAACTTACTACATGCTACAATTTTCTTAATCGAGTCATCCTCGTTAGGCAACAGCAGTAGCGGCATCTCCTCCAAAATCACTGGCCAACAGCCCAACCGGTGTTGCTGCTGCTGATAAAAGTCCATATTTATGAATGACATGGTTTCCGAACCCGAACCATCGCCATCGGCTCCCAAGGATTGCATTCATTGGACTCAAGTTCTGCCGTGTTCTGAAATTGAATAAATGCTGATTAGTAGATAAGCATTAGATTTTCAAGGGTAGAAATAACTTACCTTCCAAACTATTCCTGCCGGTTCCTTCGGAGGTTGAAACTCCACAAATCCACTCCTGCTGCTGGCCTCCTACCCCGTCAATGGCAGTTTCCGCATTGGTGTTTTTGTCAGAGCACTCACAATTTTCTCGATATTTTTTTTCTTTTTTTTCCATTTTTTTAAACTACACGTTTATTTAAAAAAACTAGGTTTTCGTTTGAAAATAAACCAAATTTTGATTTCAGGTAATAACAAATTAGTGTGCAAAAATAACAAAATTTTGTAATTATTTTCAATCGATTTTTTCATGAAAACAACTGAAAAATATGCATTGAAAAAACGAAATAAAATAACAAAAGGTTTTGTTGAACCGACCCCCCTTCTTTTTTTTCTGCGTGTACCTTACTAAAGAAGATTCTCTTCTTCTTCTTCTTCTCTGTGTGGTGTCCGCACCACATTCGAGTTCTTGCCTGAGAACTCTTGGACCGGTTACAATGACCATATGTCCATCAAACTGTTTAACGTCGTTCGACGGTTATTCCAGTGGATTGTTGCAGTTATACATGGTTAAGTTAGATCCGTTTGTGAATTCTAATAATATTTTTATAGAAACGTCGCTGGTGAACTGGTAACAAAACACAGACTTTCGACAATCTAGTAGGTACACTGAACCAAATCGGGAAATAAAATTTACTAGGTCATTTCAATAATTTTCAAAGTCAATTGCTCAAATACAAAGTAATGATTTATCCAGTACAAGTTATTGGAAAATCCAATAAATTCTACAAGTGTATTTTGTTGATGAAAAACATACTAAAAAGTATAGGAAAATCTAATGAATATGATGAGCCTAGTAATCCTAATCAAATATATTAGAAAATCTATTAATTTTCACATGTTTATTTATAAATAGATTTTATATTTTGCATACCTAATAAATTTACTAACAATTCGCACCGACTCGATCGATTTGTAAGTTCCTTATTAACAGGCTCACACTTGTCAGCCTGCTTGGAAAGCACAAATTTGTGTCTAACATCAGCAACAGCTGTGATGGATTTAGATCCTGAGTATTTGTCCAGATATTCGAGGTCCAGCTTCAATATCGCGCATCTGAGTGTAGTGTGTCTAGGCTGCTGCTGTCGTAGAAAAAAAAACACGAGACATATGTGGACCCGTACGATTCCGGAAGAAAACTATTTACTTTGGTCAGGAAACCAATAAATGGCCATAAAACAAATGAAAAATAAAAGCACCTAACACAAGCGATGAAGGTAAGTAAAGAAAAATTTTTGGTAAATGAAAATTTTAAATTTTTTTCTACTCTCCGTACAGCTCAACAAAGTACGTCAGATGCAAGGGAAAACTCCACCATCCGGCCGGACAAACACCTGAGCAGAATCTACAAACAGGATGAACACCGGTACAGAACAACCAGCACCATGCAGTTTATCAACAACAGCAGCAGTAAACATCACTCTGGCGGAAGAAAACACCATCAGTCTGCTAGTTCCTCAGCGACGGATACATCCAGACACCATGCAGCTACCACCGATCATACCGCCTACGCCATCATCACCACCAGAGGCAACAGCAGCATAACATCGGACATCCGCCGGAAGCGTTCCATCGCAGCACTACCTGCTTTCCGATGGAAGAGACCATCAACGCAGCAGCATCTACCTTTTCATCCTCACCACAAGAAGTGAACCAGCTCAGCAGCAGCCGCGGCCGCGGAATCAGCATTTCTTCTCCCAAAACGGAAGCGCACCAGGCGGCGGAAGTGGCTCAGGCGGGTCACAATGGAACAGTGGAATTGATGTTGGTTCTAGTGTGTTCATTATGATCTAATCTGTCCAACCCATGAGTGAACATATGCAACAGCCCACAGCCCTGGTAAAATAGTGACAGGATAAGTTAAGCTTTGATTAACTAAGAACTTTTTTTTATTTTAGAAAAAGGACGATCAACCTTTTAATATAACAGCCAGAATAAAAAAATAATCCCTGAAAATCTTCTGAAACGACGAAGTGGAACATTTGTTTTTATCACGGCGGAACCAGAGGAGTCAGCGTTAGAAACAGCAACTAATTAGTCAGCATCTTTAGAATTCAGAATTGCATCCGTGGCCCAGATTCCAGTCATGAGGGCCTTGGAGGTAGCACCAACTTTGCCCCTGCGTTTTCATATTTTCATTCCGAGTTTTTTTTCTTTTTAGGTAAAAATCACATTCTGAAAGCATACATCTGGTTCTCGAACTGCCGGAATTCAGTGAAGAGTTGTTATCCGTAAGTAATTCGTAGTGTCCGGCCATAGACAACACTTTTGGAAATGAGTGAAAATTAACATAAAATTATTTCTCTTACCTCATGAATATGTTGCAAATTATTTTTTTTCCTGTATAGTTAAGTGATCATAATATTGATATTCTCCAAATCAGTAGAAAAGCCAATATTTACAAAAAAATATTTTTGAAGTTATTGCTTAAAAACCTTAAGTGTCCGGTAGTAGAAAACTTCCCCCTACATACTGTCTATTAGTAAAAATACGGTCGACTTATAGATTCAGTGATTAATAAAATATAATGCTATACAAGCCCAGATGTTTCATTTTTCCTAAGAAATCAATTTAAATTCGATAGAAGAACGGATAACATTCATTTCATTGTCTAGAATAATCATTTTTATCAAATTACGATTGAATAACTTTCATTGGAAATTCCTATAAAATTTATCGGGACGCCAAACTATATGCGCAAAATTTTGCGCTGACTTATAAAAAGTATTGGATTTTCTAGTAGTGCAAAAATACTAGAATTCCCAATACTGTTTATAGCCCGATTTTGCTCAGTGTACATTAATACTTAACTTTTTTTTAGCGGTAAGTCTTTCGGAACGCTTTATTTTAAAAAAAATCACATACCGTGAGAGTTTATATCAAAAAATTTCGATCACTTTGCCGGACCCACCATAACATCGCAAAATCGACCAACAAACGTCAACAGTCGACGAAACGTCAGCAATCTGTCAAAACACTTTCTCCTCTCTCGGTTTCGTCCATCCACACTCTCACAGCTCCGCACTCCTAAAGCAGTGTTCGATCGAACTTGTTTCCCCAAAAGTGTATCCCCAAAAAGCAGCAACAAAAAACAGCCACCTCAGCCGTTCTTCGTTCAGGTCGCAGTTCGTTTCCGCAGTTGGTATCGTTTTCCACCGAGAAAAAAATGTCCACCGCCGTTCCGAGCGGGCTGTTCTTCCTGCCAGTGGTTCTGGTTTCGGCCATTCTCGGACTGCTGACCGTTACCGTGACGGCAAATGCGCCCCATCTCGTTCACCGGAGGTTCGAGTACAAATACAGCTTCAAGCCCCCGTACCTGGCCCAGAAGGATGGAACCGTGCCGTTCTGGGAATACGGCGGAAGTAAGTAGCGATTTTCATTGTTAACAGCTTGATTTTTCGGAACGATACAATCCGTAAAGCGGGGAACATAGCCAAAAGTTGTCTGTTGGAGGAACCTTGGGGTGCGTAAGGAGAAAGGGTAATCGAACGCGAAGAGTTACACGTCAGAAGGTTAGTCGTGTCTGGTTGAGTTTGAAAATTTTAACCAGAATGTCAGCTTGAGCATGTTTCGGAAAAACGAAATTCTGCAGACGAAGGCTGGTTGGAATTCTTGGTACAATTTGACCTTTTTATCACTCAAAATGGTAGGAAAGTTTTGTACATTTTGTTGATATAACTTAAATGCTGTTATGTCTGGCACGAAAGAAACCGGTTATTGTTTGATATAAGAGAAAACGTAAACTTATTTTACGTAAGATTCGAAGTTGCTATCGACCTTGCTTCCTTATGTGAAGTTGAGTTTGGCCTTTATAAAGTGACTATAGTCACATGAAAAAGATTATAAAGCAAGTTTTGTTTAACATTTCGTGTTGAATTTAAAAAGTTTGTATTTTGAAAATTTTAGCTTTGAGGCTTAGAACGTGAGTCAAAGAACGTGAGACATGAGACCTAAGACATGAGACCATGTGAACTGAGACCTGAGATTTGAGACATGAGAACTGAGACACAAAACCTGAGACATAAGACCTGAGACCTGAAACATGAGATTTGAGACCTGAGCCATGAGACATGAGATCTCAGGCATGAGACAAGATCCATGCAACATGAGACCTGAGACCAGAGACCTGTCACATAAGACCAGATACATGAGACATGAGATCTTAGACCTGAGAAACGAGACTTTAGGCCTGAGATATGAGACTTTAGACCTCAGATATGAGACTTTAGACCATAGATATGAGACTTTAGACCTGAGACATGAGACCTGAGACATAAGACATGTTTTTTTATACGATGTTTGTTTTTCTTAAACGATCATGTTTCACGTCAAATTAAGCAGTAACATTCTTACTCCGAGTATTTGAGTTTATACGGTTCAAACTTTAGACTAAGTTTGGTTGAAAATTTAAAATTGAATTTTACTTATTTCAATCTGTATTATTTTCGAATTGATTAAGCTTAGTTAATTTAGAAATGGACACTTACTTTTGGTGATAGCTACTCTGCCGTTCTAAGCAAGATTTTCCCATGTGGAAAAACGTACAAACGAGAAAAACGCGATTGAAATATCTGCTATATTTCCAATTTTTCTCTCAAACTAAAAATTCACCGACAGTTTTTTCGTAGTGAACAGTTCAAGTTAATCATTTTACAATGTTGTCTGCCAAAAAAAAAACATTTCCAACTGGCCACAGTCGTCTGCTTCCTACACGACCAAGATATCGCTCCTCCTTGCGCCACGAATACGTACCCGCTTGTAGACTTGCGCTCATCCGGATCGGATCCCCAGTCAGCGTCACAGTAGCCAACGATGTTGATATCTGCTTTGCGCATGTACCTCAAACCATGCTTCGATGTACCTCGGAGATAACGCATGACGTGCTTCACCGCTATCCAGTGTTTCGGTCCGGGATTCTTGTTAAACCGGCTCAGACAGTTAACAGCAAACAAAATATCTGGTCGAGTGCTCTGTGCCAGATACATGAGGCACCCAACTGCTTCTTGGTACGGAACATCCTTCATGGCTGCCAATTCCTATTCGGTTTTGGGGCTCATCTCGTTCGACAACCTCTCGCTTGTGTTCATGGGGATTTTCACGGGCTTGCTGTTAACCATGCCGAACCTCTTGAGCACCGACTCCACGTAGGCTTCCTGGTCCAGTGTAATTCCATCCGTCGTCCTTTGAATGCGGATGCCTAGACAGTGATTCGCAGTACCCAGGTCCTTCATGCGAAAACTGCTGCTCAGTTGATTCTTCAGCTTGTCCATTTTGGCCCGGTCGTTAGACAACAGGATAATGTCGTCAACGTAGATTGCAACGATGAGAAGTGTATTGCCATCTACATCCACGTAAACGCAAGGATCATACATCGTCGAAACCATGCCAAACCTTTTCAGCGCTGCGTCGAGTTTCTGGTTCCACACCCGGCTTGATTGTTTAAGCCCGTACAGAGCTTTATTCAGCTTACACACCTTCCTTCCTTCGGTAAATCCCATCGGCTGCTCCATGTAGATTTCCTCGTGGAGGTCCCCTTGGAGGAACGCGGTCACGGCGTCCATTTGGTCGAGTTCCAGATTGTACCTCGCGGCTAGGGCGAAGAGATATCGCAGTGAACTATACCTAACGACAGGAGCGTAGGTCTCTTCGTAGTCCACCCCCTTTCGCTGCGAAAAACCTTTAACGATAAGCCGCGCCTTGTGCCGCTGCACTCGCCCATCGCTGTCCCGTTTCGTTTTGAATACCCACTTCGTTTTGATTGCCTTCCGCCCAGGAGGAAGTTCGGAAAGGGACCACGTCTTGTTGGCAATCAAAGCATCGTATTCATCCAACTCGACGTCTTCAAATGTCCCGTCCGGCTTTTGATTCGGCTTCACTGCGCCCCAAAGTCCTTCCAGCTAAAGAAATGTCTTCGCTGCGAACTTCCATGGCGACCAATTTGCTCTTCCGGTCAACCTTTCGATAGCAGGAAGACTTGATCCCACGTACGAGGTTCCAGCTACTTCGCCTCCGGCAGCTACGGTTCTTGACGATCTTGATGTGGACATTTCAACCTTCTAGAAAACTTGCAGACAGGCCCATAACCTGTTGTAGAGAGCTAATCAGTAGAACGACTAGTTCGGTTGAATGTTAAGAACTGAATGACAATTTATTGAAACATCATAAACTACATTAATAACTACGGCTTGCTACGACTTATTCATTTCAACATATTTTTTTCCCAAAAACTCATGCTAAACCGTAATTTGAGAAATACGTTTCTCTTTATTTATAAAAATGTATAGTTGAGTATGGATCCTGTAAGTAGTGCCTGCCGAAAAGTGTTTTGTGAAAATTTCTCTGAATAAAACACTCAAGGCTTCTCGCTCCTCCTCTGTTCTCTATTTTAGTGTTCTTTTCAGTGAATAACATTAAATTCAACAGTTTGAACTCATCTTAAGACAATTTTTAGATAAAAGTCGCATTTTTCATAGAATTTTCTCTAGTGTGACATTCTTGCGTAGAACTATCAACATAGAGACAGACATTGAAAGAGTGTGGATGCTCGTTTTTACAATTTGGATTTTTTGGCTATTTTAAACTGTTGTATTGTCATTATTATTAAGAAGAACTGTGATAATTTTAGCGATAAATTCACAAGTATACCTTCTGTGATAAATAAGTGACCGTACTAAGATGAGTGGCGAGGATGCTGCTCCAGACGGAGCAGCATCAGTACTTAACCTCAATCAACCTATACTAAATCCAGGACAAGAAAGGATGGAAGAAGACATGGAAACAACCAGCAGAGGAAAGGATCACGTTGACGCAGCAAGTAGAAAAACATTTAAAAACTACAATTACCAAAATGGGGATTGCCGTCCGTATCGCGTAATAGTAGAGAACACAGATGTAGAAAAACGAAAAGTTGTTAACAGATTACAAATAGGGATAATGCTACACCAAAATGGTTTTGACAAATGTATCGATGATATCAGGAAGACAGCTAGAAATAAAGTAACAGTGTACGTAGGAAATATTAAAGATGCCAATAGATTGGCAAATTGCCAGAATCTAAATCTACAGGGATTCAAATCTTACATTCCGAAACAGTTCGTCACGGTGACAGGAGTTATTTCTGGTATACCACTTGAAATGAAAGACGAAGAAGTAAAACACTTTATCAAGGCCAAAGCAGAGATAGATTCCGTTTTTCGAATGCATCGCTATAAAGACAAGAAAAAGGAACCCACATATAAAATGGGTGTAGTTTTCCGTACTAATACTTTGCCAAATGACATCAGTATATATTCTGTGATACACAAAGTCCAACCGTACATTAGAAAACCGATAATCTGTTTTAAATGTCTTCGTTATAACCACTTGTCCAAAAATTGTAAAGCGTTGATTGAAAAATGTATGTCATGTGCTGTAGAACACTCGACAGAAAATTCTTGTAACGTTTTAAAATGTTTGTACTGTCCAAATTCTAATCATAAGACGACTGACAGAGTGTGTCCTAGATGGAAGAAAGAAAACGACTTACAGGCAATAATGGCCAAGAAATGCATGACTTACCAGGAGGCAAGGCAGTACTACGAGGTTCCAACTGAAAATATGTTTGACGTTTTGAGGACTACAGAGGATTTTCCAACAATTGCAGAATCATACTCCAGAGTTGCAGCTAGCGGGCGTAGTTTTCCACAACAACTCCAGCCAAAGCGCAGTGAGTGGAATCCAAACGACAAGAGAAATAGATCTAAAAAAGAAAATAAAGAACCAAACAA
The DNA here is from genome assembly GCF_029784155.1 of Uranotaenia lowii. Taxonomy (NCBI): domain Eukaryota; kingdom Metazoa; phylum Arthropoda; class Insecta; order Diptera; family Culicidae; genus Uranotaenia; species Uranotaenia lowii. The sequence continues at coordinate 84,562,642 of NC_073693.1, forward strand.
ACTTAATGTAGAAACAGATAGTGTACCAGGAGTGGCCAGTATTTTGGGATTAAATCAAAACGAATTCGCCAAAAAACGTAAAATGGAAGAAGAAAAAGAGGAAACAAGAGGCATAGGGATGTTCAATAAGTATAAAACAGGAGAGTTAGAGAGGTTTAAAAAGGAAATTGAGGAAACAATTAAAAAACAATCACAAGAAGAACTGAAACAAATAATTTCAACAATTAGCATGAAATTAGAAACTATTATGAAACCACATGGCACAAAAGGAGGAGAAATATCAGCTTGCATCTTGGGTGAATTAAATAAAATGCTAGGATCTGCAGGAGACAAATAATGTTCACCGGCGATTTCAAGGTGTTACAGGCAAATATTCAAAGTTTATTTCGAAACAAAAACGAACTAACACACGAACTGTATACCCAAAATTATGATGCAGCATTGCTTTCGGAAATCTGGGTCAAACCAGAACAGATTTCTACTTTACGATGGAATATTCAAGGCTACCATCGACATCTGGCACCCCGTGCTGACGGGTATGGAGGAGTAGCAATATTCTTGAAGGAGGAATTTAAATTTGACAACATTCAATTACAAACAACAGACGATTTTGAAACGCTCGGAATATTCATACCTAAATTAGATCTGGCACTAGTTGTCGTCTATGTGAACCCAAGAATATCAAACGATAATTTAGAAACAGCCATAACAACACTCTTTAACGAAACAGCTAGATTCGGTAAAGTAGTAGTAGGAGGTGACTTTAACAGCCATAATGTAATATGGGGATGCCAAGAGTCAAACGGTAAAGGGACAATTGTACATGATGCCATAATAGGAGCTAATTTATTACTATTGAACAATGGAGCTGTAACTTACATTCCTCCAGTTTCCAATCAAAGATCTAGTGCTATAGATTTAACATTGTGTTCTCTTAATTTATTTAATGTGGTTCAATGGAAAGTTGTTGATAAAAATTTCGGAGGAAGTGGACACCTATTTATTGAGATTTGTCTGGATTTAAGGATAAACCGTAAACAAAAATACTACAACGATAAACAAAAAATATCGGAGGAAATGGCACAGGTTGAGCACTGGGAATTCGAGGACTTGAAAGATCTGTCTAAACTTTCCCAAAATATAACTTAAAAACACAAAAAAATAAGCAAACATACACCAAAATATTACTGGAGCTCGGAGTTGTCACAGCTCTATGAACAAAAACAAAACGCACTACGTAGTTACAATCAATGCTGTAGTAGTGAAAACCTAGTTTTTTGGAAAAGATCTTCTGCTATTTTCTTGAAATCCAAACTTGAACACATTAAAAACAAAATGATAGAACTCTCCAGCTCCATTGATCCTAGAAATTCACATGAAAATTGGAAACTCGTTAGACGATTAAAATTCCTCCCTGTTACCAACCCTAAAAACAATTCTATAAACACCAGCAAGGATATGGCTTCACAGTTTCTCACCTGCAACTTTGGCCCATCAAATTACAGAGAACCTCTCTCACCAGCAAACAACACAAGAACATCCATATTAACCTATCGACATTGGAAAAACTTCATAAGAAACAAATCCCCAACATCATCACTAGGTACAGACTATATAAACTATAATGCATTAAAAAATTTAGATCTACAATCAGTTACAAAAATAATAGAATTGCTAAACGGAATGTGGCAAAAAGCAACTCTAGACGATCACCTAAAGGAAATAAAAATTATCCCTATATTAAAGCCCAACAAACCACCAAATGAAATAAGTTCCAGCCGACCTATAGCGCTTTTACCAACCGTTGTAAAAATATTAAATGCAGCAGTATTAGTAGACATCCAACAAACGTGTGAAAAGAACAATGTCATCCCAGATTTATCTTTTGGTTTTCGCAAAGGTATGTCTACTGAGCATTGTATTACGTATGCAACAAACCTAATCAAAGCAGCACGAAGAGCCAACTATACCACAATTGGTGTCTTCTTTGATTTTTCAAATGCTTTTAACACAGTCGACATTGATAAATTATACAATATCATGATACAAGATGGTTTCAACGAAGATACATGCACATGGATCTACAACTTTTTAAACAACCGGAAAACCCTCATTCACACCGATCAAGGAATTGTCAGCCAAACTATTTGTACTGGAGTACCACAGGGCGATGTTATGTCACCTGTTTTATTCAATATTTACACAGCTTCTTTGCATAATACAAACCTCGACCCAGATATAACAACTTTACAGTTTGCAGATGATTTTTTAAAAATTGTCAAAGCAAAATCTTTAGAAAAGGCCATTAACAAGATGCAATCTGAAATAAACCGATTCATGGCAAAAGCTACGGAGTTAGGATTACGTCTTAATAGCTCAAAAACAAAGGCAATGCTATTTAAAGAAAGTGATAAACAACTCCACTTAAGAATGGGAGGAGAAACCCTTGAAACAGTGAGGAGCTACAAATATTTAGGTATAACACTTGATCAGGCACTCAGATACGGTATACATGTTAAAATGCTGAAACAAAATGTGTTGGACAGACAAAACATGCTAAAAATAATCAGTGGTATAAGATATGGTGGCACACCGAGAGTGATGATGCTGTACCATAGAGCTTTGTACGGGAATTATTTGAATTACGGCGCAGTAATCTATGGAGGAACAGCTAAGAAATATTGTGACATGTTAGAAGTAACGAATAGACAATGTCTGAGAATTGCTACAGGATGTACTAAAACTACACCAGTTAACACATTAGCAGCAATAGCTGGAGAAGAACCGCTGACATTCAAACGCACTTATTTAGCAAAAAAACGTATTGCCTTGCATATCCATCGTAACGATCTAATTGCACAACAACTACACTCTTTAGATTTGGACAACGTTCAAAGTGAAGCAAAGTACACTTTTCTAGAAAGAATTTACATTAAAAACATACAAGAATTTCAAACGATATACACAGAAACAAAACCAGAAATAGAAATAAGAGTCGAGATAGAAGATCAAATGATTGGCTCAACACACAACGAAAAAAATCTGTAAAATCACATCACATGAGATGTAAATAAAAAGAAGCATCATATATGACGGAATTTTCAGTGCTAGTTGGAAATTACACGCCAGTGAAATTTTGCAACGTGTAAAATAAAAATGATGTAAAATTTTGCAACGTGTAAAATAAAAATGAAGTAAATTATAATCTCACTGAATATTGAAAGGGAAACTTTCCAATTGGAATTTATTTTGTTTTATTTTTTGTTTATATGATTCAACAATGGAATTTTCTCATCTCTTCATAAAAATTAAACCTTTTTATAACTAATTTAATTTATTTTACTTAGCGACAAACATTTTTTAGCAAACATTTTTTTTATTAGGATTCACTTCACCCTTTTACTTTCTTCCCCGGATCCTAAGTTGATTTACGTGGAGCCGCTTCCGGAACCGCATCCCTACTTCACGAAGATCTCCGGGAACCTCACTCGCGGGAAAACTGCTTAAACTTTGGTGCACGACTTGACTTGACACTTTGTTTACATTTGTCTATGGTCCTGTTCTTGACAGTTCATAATTTTAAATGACATTATCATGTTCAGTGTTTGTAATATTGATTAAACACAAATTCAATGTCGTCATCACATTCCATGACGTGTAATTTTAAGAAATTTCTTATTCAGTGTTGTTAAGAATTGTATATGACCAAAAACATTTGTAAAATTACATCACATATGATGTAACGAAAAAGAAGCAACACATATGATGGAATTTTCAGAGCGAGTTGAATATTACACGTCTATGAATTTCAACAGACGTGTAAAATTTGGAAGACATGTAAATATTTAAGACGTGTAATATTTAATTCGCACTGAAAATTCCGTCATTTGTGATGCTTCTTTTTATTTACATCATATATGATGGAAATTTACATCAAATCATCGCATTCCGTGTCATGTAATATTCATGTCCTTCGAATTCAGTGCTATTATGGATTCAACTTTTTTCAATCTGTAAATTTACATCAACAAATCGCGTTCGACGTCATGTAATATTAAAGGTTTTTCAATTTCAGTGTTGTTAAGGATTCAGATTTTTTTGCTGTGAAGAATAAAAAAGAATGAAACATCTCCAATTGTTATGAAAAAACTGGCCCAAGAAATGATAAACAACCATTATAGTCACCGTGACCAATGGTACACTGATGCTTCTAAAAGTACGAACAAATGTGGCATTGGAATTTATGACGCTTCTTCCGATACAAAGATAAGCATTTCCTTAGTAAATAATGTTAACATTGCAACTGCAGAACTTTTAGCTATAAGAGTAGCTTTAGAACAAATACACAACGAAGAAGGAACTGGAGTTGTAATTTTCACCGATTCCCAGTCAGCCTGTAAAATTTTAAAAAGGGACATAATAAACAAAAAATTTGATCAAGTCACGCACGACATATGCTCACTAGCTACAACAAAAAATGTAAAAATCCAATGGATACCCTCACATGTCGGAATAGAGGGAAATGAACATGCAGACGTTCTAGCGAAACAAGGATTAGACGGACCAATATTACTCGAGAACAAACTGAGACTCGATGATGCATACATGAGATACAAATCAGAATCACTCGAATCCACGAATTTATGGTATAGGAACATGGTGCACAATGAAAGTAAAGGAATCAAATTTTATGAATTACAATCAAATTTCTCTACCAAACCCTGGTATTGGGACATCGAACTAAGCAACATTCAAATTCGCACTTTGAATCGTTTACTAAGTGGCCATGACTATTCACCCTATTATTTAGGAGTGATGAAAATTCGAGACACTAAATTGTGCGAACTATGCAACACGAATTTTACCACCGAACATGCACTTCTCAAATGCATTCAATTCAATCATATAAGGAATCACTATGATTGTATACAGAAAAATCTGTATATGTGGTAACGCTGCTGACGACCGCTCACGCACGGCACGACAGCAGCTCAGCCGTCGTGAGATCGTATGTATGCATGTAGCAATGTTGCCACATTCAAATCTGTACCGCTCATCGAAAAAATCTTTTTTATCTGTACCGAAAACTCAAAAATCTACCAAAATCTGTACCGAAGAAAACAAAGTTCTGCATTCAATGTGTTGATGTGTAAAGATTTTGTTTCCTTATTTTTAATTAAAAAAAAAATAGATGCTTTATTGCACATAAAACAGTTTTTTAGTTAATCACATTTTGTGAAACTCATTTATTCATTTATATTTTATCCTTTTAAAAAACTGACATTAAAAAATATTTTTCAAAACAAAGACTTCCTAATCCCGAGTAACATTTAAAGTTTTATAGCAGGCTTCTATAATAAGTTTAGGTTTCATAAGAGTCTTACAAAACAATCGGGAGGAGTTGATTTCCGACCCTGTGTTGATGGCGTTACTTCCCACAAGAGGAAGAAAAAAGGTTGATTTTACGGTGAAGTTATTGTTTTTCGTTGAGTTTTATTTGTTGGAGCTATTTTTGAAGATATTGTGTTCAGAAGAGTTGTGAAGTTCCAGTGAAAAGTGTTATCTGTGAAGCGCAATTTATGTTTTAATATGTGTATGATTTGTTTTCTTTGTGAGAAGCGAAAATGGCCGCAGTTCGAAAAGCCTTTAGAAAAGTAGCTAGTAATTTTTTGATATAAGATGGCGCTGTTAGGCCTTTTTTTTCTCAAGAGATTTTCTTCCCGAGATGGCGCTGTTATGGGTTTCCGAAAACTCATCAATTTCAAATGGAGATGGCGCATCTACAGCGCTTTTGAAGAAAGCTCAATATTTTTGTGCTGCCAGTTCATGAAAATTTGATGATCCTTATGGCTTTTTGATGACGACGAGTGGCGTATTTTCACCCGATACCGTTGCCCACAGAAGTTAAGGAAAGTCTTACAACTGGATACTAAGATAAGTATTTTTTTTTTTCATTTCAATTCAAACTCGAACCATATTATTAATTAATTGCTTAAAATATGTGAATCTGACAGATTAAATTTTCTTGCTACGATTTTGAGAGATATTAAGTTCGGCAGTTAGTTGTTAGAAGTGAATTGTTAGGTACGTAGAACGCTTATCCGCCGTGAAATCGAAGGCTTGTACAGCGTTTGATGATGGATAATTTTTCCGCGTTTTATTTCGTACGTACATTGCAAAGCCGCGTTTGGACATATTTTCTCGTGGTTTACAGCGCGCGATAAAAGTGTTTTGTACGTGTATGATGATTTCAATATAAAAATTTTCCAATGCGGTTAAATTCCGTTCGTTTTTTTATTTCTCTTCTTCTCCCCGTTTGCATAATGCGTTAGAACGTTTTTACTCGTGATAAAATTCGGTGAATCGCATCGGTGCTAAATGTGTATGCCAATGCACGTTAGGATGTTTTGCTCTTCTCGTTATAAGCGCGCGGTAAAATTCGGTGAGTTGCACCGGTGCTAAGAACATTGCACGGGTATGACAATGCCACGTTAGGACTCGATAGTGTGCGACGCGACGATTTTTAACTTTGCTTTGATCACATCCCTTCCCAAAGGGAATCCAGATCTTATTTACCCTCCCCACTAACAAACCACCCTTCCTGTGACGACCGTGGAGATTTAGAGGTGTATTCGGTCTCTAGTAGCAACGGAAGTCGAACTAACAATCCTTCCCTTTCCCCGATGAACTGTAAGGACGTGGCCGGCGCCGTTATTGACCATATAAGATAAGGAACCTTCGAAACGTGCACACAGAAAATGGTAAGCTAATCCCAAGCCCCATTTATTTGGATCTATGTGCAATTTTGATGGTTCTCGTCAATCACGGAGTAGCAACTACTGAAATGTACGGTTTATCTAAGCTCAAGCTCAAGCTCAAGCTCATAAGAGTCTTACAAAACAATCGGTGTTACTTGGGAATGTTCATGATGTTTATACATAGTTTTATTAAAACAATTTTTGAGCGTCATATTGAATACGACACTTTTCGACCCGCTTGTAAATCTTAAATGACTTTTCCTTCTAAGGATAGCGTCCAATATGTCAACACTCCGACGATTAAGAACTTTGGTTTTATTGGTATTTACTTGCGAGAAAATGCGCTCAACCACTGAGAACGAGTGGGGGATTATAATCAGATATTTAATTATTTGTAGCAAATTTGGAAATCTAATTGTTCCATCGTGACCAGGGTTGGTAAATTTCGCCCGTCACGCTTGACCCGACTAGTTTTTTTTTTCATCAAACGACCGGCACCTTACTCAATTGACGGAGCCTCACTACTCGCATGACGGATAAAGCACGACACAATCAACATTTCTCCGTCATGCGACTGGCGAAGCTCCTACACATCCTCGATCGGCTGCTGCCGGCAGGTACAACTAATTGAACGACTTGCTGGCAGAGAGCAACAATAGCAATAAAAAACTGAAAATGAGCTTGCTGGCAGGAGTAACAATAATAATAAATGCGTTTCTTTTTCGTCATCGGTCATTGAAATGCGATTGCTTGACTAGGTTATTATTTTAGCTTCAAATGACTGGGGAATGAATGACTGGCAAACGAAGTGACTGGTCGTTAAAGAACAGTCAAATGAGTTTGAAGGACCATTTTACCGTTGACCGTTGAATTATGCCAACCCTGATCGTGACCTTCCCAAAAAGGAACTCCTATCGTCAGAATAATAAAGGCTAACTTTTGACTTATTTTCTATAAACTGGATGAAAGCCAAATATAGAAATTTTATTAAGTTTTTAAAAGTAAAAAATCTGTACAAATCTATACCAAATTTTGAAAATCTGTCATCTGTACGTACAGATTCTGTACCAAAAATGAGCTCGAAAATCTGTACCTGTCTAGATAAATCTGTACATGTGGCAACTATGGCATGTAGTTAGGATGATAGAGAGAGCATATCGACTCGGAACGGCCTATCGACCGAGAGAGTGTCGCGCTCGCAATTATCGGCTACACATCTCCCCCCTACCCAAAAATGCAAAGAAAATTGGGTTCAAAATGTTAATCTGAGGCAAACATTCTGATATTTAATTTTTTTGCTCGAACTTTCATTAAACCATTTCCATTTTATTTTGTGATATTTCTCCGAGGAATACGGAATACGAGAATTTTTTTTAAATCTACCGTGGAAGTAAAGTTATGAAACAAAGAAGTTGTTTTCGGTATAAAATCAGTACAAAGCTGACTTTCAAAACCATCTGCATGTTGATTGTAATTGAAAATTTGACCGCTAGCTGAACATCTTTGTCACTGTTTTCCTTGAAATAATACAACTTCTTCAAATCATAACTCGCCATAAAATACTAAACTAAAATTTCCCATCCCTTGCCAGATGCCATCGCTAGTTCCGAAAACGTTCGGATAGCGCCGTCGCTGCGCAGCCAAAAGGGTGCCATCTGGACCAAGCAGAAAACCAACTTCGACTGGTGGGAGGTGGACATCGTCTTCCGGGTGTCCGGCCGGGGCCGTATCGGTGCCGATGGGCTTGCATTCTGGTACACAACCGAAAAAGGCGACTACGCTGGGGATGTTTTCGGTTCCTCGGATCGCTGGGTCGGTTTGGGTATCTTCTTCGATTCGTTCGATAACGACAATAAGCATAACAACCCGTACATTTCGGCGGTGTTGAACGACGGAACCAAGAAGTTCGATCATCAGAAGTAAGCTTGGTTTAAATATTAATTGAGGTAAAAAAGATTTATAATTAATTATTTTTGCAGTGATGGATCCACTCAACTGTTGTCGGGTTGTTTGCGAGACTTCCGCAACAAGCCATTCCCTACGCGTGCCAAGATTGAATACTACAACAACATTTTGACTGTGCTGTTCCACAACGGAATGACCAATAACGATCAGGACTACGAGATGTGCTTCCGGGCCGAGAATGTTGTGCTGCCGAAGAACGGTCATTTCGGATTGTCAGCAGCTACCGGAGGTCTTGCCGATGATCATGATGTTTTCCATTTCTTGACCACGTCGCTGCATATTCCTGGCCAGGTGAAGGAAGAACCTGCTCCAGATCAAGATCAGGCCAAGCTGACCCAGGAATACCAAGACTATCAGAAGAAATTGGAACTACAGAAGGAAGAATACCGAAAAGAACATCCTGAAGAAAAGGATGAGATGGATAACTGGTTCGAGGATTACAATGCCCGTGAGTTGCGACAAATCTGGGAAGCGCAGACGGCTACGCATGATCAGCTGCGTGCGTTACACAGCAAGTTAGATGAAGTTATCGGTCGTCAGGAACGTACTCTGGGATTGCTTTCGGTGCAAGCTGGACAGGGTATGCCTCCGCCACAGGTGCAACAGCAACCGCAACAGGGTGTTCCTCAACTTGGCGCTTCCGGTGGAATACAGCGTAATGAGGTCGATGCTCTGCTCCAGAATCAGAACCTTATGGTTCAGACGATTCGTGAAATAAGATCCATCATCGGAGAAGTTCACGCCCGTACGGATAGCATTCTGACCAATCAGGCTCGGGCACCGACGGCACAGATTCAGGGTGGAAGCTACGATATGCAGCAGTTGGTCTCCGAAATGCGTGATGGCTTGAACCAGGTCAAACAAGGTGTTGCAGGAGTGTCGCATAAGTAGGTTTTGGGTTTGAATTTTAACCGTCGAGTGGTTGTTAACAATGTTTTTTTCAATTTTAAGGCTTCAACAACCCAACGCTCAAGGTCAGGTTCAATGTCCGACACAAAACTGCGTTGGAACGACGATATTCCTGGCTACGATTGTCGTTCATTTGCTGCTGGTTATTGGATACAACATTTATAGGTAAGAACAAGTTTTTAAAAACACTTAAAATGTAACCAAAATCATGAACCCAAGAATTAGCTTAAGATAAGGCTCAGGGATGATAAAATCTTGAAACCGATTATAACCCTTTAGGTACACTGAAAGAAAAATCATGGTATTCCAAAATGAATAAAAATGTTTAATTTTACCATACGTTGATATTGTCGATATAAATAAAGTTTTAGTTATTTTGACCACTTTTTGGTTAATTTTACCATGCGGAGCAGAAAAAATATGGTAAACCTTAATGAAAAAAGAGGTTTAATATTACCATGCACAAAATTTGTTGATAAAAATGAAATTTTGGTTATTTTGACGATCTTTTTGTTAATGCTACCATACGGGCCAAAAGAAAATGTGGTAAACCTACATAAAAAAGAGGTTTAATTTTACCATGCGGAACGTTTTGTGCATTCGAAAATAAAATTTTGGTTATCGTGACAATACTGTGGTACATTGTACCATGGTTGTCGATAGCCAAAATACTTTCAATTAGTTGTGTCATCCTGCACTTTGTTGCCTCCTTGCCATTTAAATGGCTTTGAATTTTAATTTATTGTTAAAAACTTTGGAAACAATATTGATTTTGTGCTATGTTTCGCGATATTAAAGGTAAAGTGTTTCGGTGTGTGATGTATACAAAAGATATCATGTTTTATTTATCCGCAGAAGGCCATTACAATCTGGAAAAAAAAGCAGAGCCATCAACGGGCGCTAATTTCAACAGTTTATAAAATGTTCAAGAGTAAGTAAATTTTGTTAGTATTTCTGCACAATATTTAACTTTTTCTATATATTTTTAGCGCACGATGATGATTCGAGAAGACCAAAATAAAATCTTGGGACAACCGCGGAACACCGGAAACGAAATGTCGAAGGAACCTTCATCAAGTTTGGTTTTGGCATTTCCTGATCCAGCGTTAATGACAATAATAATATATGTGAAAAAAAATAACGGGGATAGTAACAGTAATGAATAAAAATAAACCAGTATTTTAAAAAAATAAATTATTTCATTGAATGCATGGATAAATTACCATAATTTTGTCTTAAATACCATGGCATAGTAAAATCGACCGTCATTCTGCCATAACGCACCATAACACGTTCACATGGTAATTTTAACCAATCTTTTGTTCAAGATAAACAAAAACGTACTCAAAAAAAATCCATCTGTTTTTATTTTTAAATTTACCCTCGGATATGGTAACGGTTACCATGATTTTTTTTTCGGTGTAGGTATCGTTTAAAGAAACCATTACTGGACCTGAATATAAGCTGCACATAATCTGAGTTAACTACGATAAAGCACGCTGGTGCCTAAGCAAGGAAAACTTGGTTTGAACCAAAGATATCTTATTTGAACACAAGATAAGGTAGTATATTTACCAAATTGAAAAAAAAAATCCCGAATCCAAGTATAAGCTCTTGGTAACGTAAAGACATGACAACCATTAAGTTTTGAACTCGACATGTTCTGCTGGAGAACCCATAATCTTGAAACCGTGTATTAGCTCATAAACATGTTTAACACTAAACGTACCGGAGGCGGTCAAATGACGGTTTTTGAACTTTGAATGATGATTACGCCTTATATAATTTATTTTTCGCAAATTTAACGACAGGACTATTTTTATTTTCAAAATGCAAGTATTTTTCCGCTTTTAAAATTTTTCTAAGTGTTGTGGTTTTTGAATAACGCATGTGGTATACCTATTCATACCGCGAGCGGTCAAATGACGGTTTACACTGTTTTCGCTAAAACTTTCTTGTTTCTCAACCGATTTCTTTAAAATTTATAGTTTTGAAAAGCCTATAATGTGACTCAAATATGTTTCTCAGACAATTTTCAGCTACAATAAATTATTTTGAAGTTATGTTAAGTCCAAGAATTTTTTTATGAAAAAACATGCTTCAGGAAAATTGCTATAAATCTGTTCATCAGTGCTTGAAAAAAATTTCACTTAGTGCATGAGAAAGCTGAAGTTAGAAGCTATATGTTGCACATACGGAAATTTTTATCAAATTTTTCTTAAGATCATGGCCACAAAAAATGTAAAAAAGTTGTGTAAAACCCGTACTTTTCAATCAATCAACCGCCAAAGCTGTTCCTGTTACAGTAGAAAATTTTGAAAAAATGAATTGAAAAGTAGACGTAATTTATCACATTTTGGCATCTTTAGATTTTTGAAATACGAAATACATAATTTATGACGACTTTTCAAAGGTAGCTGTTTTTCGAACTTTTTATCAATTTGGATTTTCTGAGACAATTCCTACACCTAAATTCAGCTTTGCACTGGTTTTTGAGTACGTTGACGTAAGTTTTAGGCAATAAAACTATGTGCAAAAGAAAGCTTATTTCATACCGGTTCTAGTGGTGTAACTGCATTGGCGGTATAGTGCTTGGCAAAAATATGATAAATAAAACAGTGAACTAGTTTCTGAATTTTGAGAAGTCAGCACAAATTCTTGCTTGGCAGACGGGCGCAGTGGGTGGTAATATCTCAAAGTCATTTTGCACACGAAGACGGATGAAAGGAAACGAAAAAACAAACGAGCATTCGCTCAAATTTTCTGGTTTTACTTTCAGAAATATATTTATTATATTTTTGTCAAGCATCGCACCGTCAATGTAGTTACACCACTAGAACCGGTATGAAATTAGCTTTCTTTTGCATATAATTTTTTTGCCTAAACCTTACGATAACATACTCAAAATCCAGTGCAAAGCTGAATTTAGGTGTAGGAATTGTATCAAAAATCCGAATTGATGAAATGTTCGAAAAACAGCTACCTTTGAAAATTCGTCATAAATTATGTATTTCGTATTTTACAAAATCTGAAGATGCCAAAATGTGACAAATTGCGTCTACTTTTCAATTCACTTTTTAAAAATTTTCTACTGTAACAGGAACAGCTTTGGCGGTTGATTGATTGAAAAGTACGGGTTTTACACAACTTTTTTACATTTTTTGTGGCCATGATCTTAGAAAATTTTTAAAAAAATGTTCCATATGTGCAACATATAGCTTCTAACTTCAGCTTTCTCAGGCACTAAGTGAAATTTTTTTCGAGCCGTTAATAACTGATTTACAACCTTTTCCCTGAAGCATGTATTTTCATAAAATTTTTCTTGTACTGTAAATAACTTTAAAGTTATCGATTGTACCTGAAAAATATCTGAGAAACATATTTGAGTCGAATTATAAGCTTTTCAAAACTATAAATTTGGTAGAAATCGGTTGAGAAATAAGGGAGTTTTAGCGAAAACGGTGTTTGCCGTCATTTGACCGCTCGCGGTATGAATAGGTATATACAAAGTGTCGGTATGTTTAGTGTTAAGAAACTAAAATCGCAACATATTAAATTCATGTAGGTACCTATAAGATAAAAGTAGGATAAAGAAACTAAAGGACAAAAGGCTGAACACGAGTAAGCGCTCATGGTGAAATAAAAACGACAAATTCCCAACATCCCAACAGGCATATTTAAAAAAAAAAATCGTTTAATTTGTGTTGTATATTCATGCTTCAAATTGGATTAATTTTATAAAAAAGTATGAACGAAAACAATGTCTTAACACCCACCTCTAAAACAATCAGAAAAACGTTCGAAATATTAACTGTCTTATCTTTTTTCAGGGACAGCAGAGATGCCCAGGCCAAAAAGTTCTACTAGTAGGAAACGTGCGATCATTTTAAGTAGACCCACGACCACCCAGTCCTGTTAAAAATTTCGGAAACGGAATTATCTTTCGATCGAGGTGCAGTAGCATTTGGGCACCAGCTTCAGCGTGGGACGAGAGCTAACCGAATCCGAACGGTTTGGGTAATGCTGCTGCTGTTCCACGAATTGTACCAGCAACCCACAGCTAGGGACGCATAGTAATCTTAGAGACGAAAGGCAGACAAAAGAGTAAAACAAAACAGTACATTTAGTGTTGATATGATTGGGGCAATTCCGGTGTAATATAAATAAAACATTCGAAAATATTTAGCATTAATGAAAGACTATTTGGAAAAAACGGAACTGAGTGGAATTCGCAGCAAACTATTTGGTAGAACTGAAAAGCGTCGTATATGGTAAAAAGTTTGATTTGTTTTTATTCTTAATCAAGGTCGTACTATCACGAACGACAAGATGAGGAGCATTTATTACTTAACCAACCACCCATATACGAATTGAATTGGCACACATTTAAGGAAAAAGCAAAAAAAAAAAAGGTAACAAAAGGTGGTTCATTGCCTGACGTGAATGTTTTAGATGTTTGTGTTTTTCAAATCCTTATACAACTTACAATACTTTCAATTTAGAGTGAGATTTAGTTTGTTTTTGTTTCATAGTGAAAACTGTAATTCAAAATATTCTTGAATAGATGTATCCGGCATGAGGAGGGCACGTTGCCCTCCAAGGCCGATAATCTCTATTGCTATCGTTTTCCAGTTTGCGAGTATCGCAACGTTGCTTTGTTACTTTATTGCAATGATTTGTGGCCGAAAAAGAACTAACTATTTTGTTTCAAAGAATGAACATGTCGGTGTAAATGTGTATTATGTTTGTGTATTTGATTTATAAGAAGAGCGAGAATTATAAAAAAATAGAGTCGAAGTTTATCAAAAAAGGTGTTTTTTTTTATCTAAGCTAAAAGAACTGAAATCACTTGAACAACCACTAAATAATTTGGGAAAATTTCAAATAATAGATCCATTGAGAAATAGTTAAAATATTAAAAAAATGAAGGTTTTATCGTAGGTACCTATACAAATTTATTAATTTTTTTGCTATGTTCATAGATTTTTTTTTTCAAGGAATTTAACAGCAAGCTGTCATTCTTCTCAAATATTCATAGATTTGTTCAACAAATACGAGTAAGGGAAAAACAACTTGTGGAAGATTTGAATTTCAATATTTTTGAACCTCGAGCTAACTTGCATGATGGCTTGCATGCAACCTTTCTTGTGCCCAACAAAGTAGGCGCGTTTCCAATGCCAGCCAACATTTAGGTGAAAACGGAGCGGAGTGAGGTTTTTATACAAAGAAAAGAATAATTAAACAAGGCAAGAAAGTTCACATTTTTCCGAGGTGGCAAGATAAAAGTGCTAGTTTTGGCTAATTTGAAGGCGCAAATAATAAAAAAAATATAGGTTTAGTTTTTTTTTCTATTTGAGCTCTCGTGTTCGAGATAACTTTCGAAATTAGGTAAAAACTCTTTGAAGAAATTTGTGCACTTTTTGGAAAACTGTGGATTATTGAAAAGATTTTGAAAATGATGGTTTTAATGTAATGATCAATTTTACAGAAAACCGCGAGTGGTTTTGATTTTTGTTAAAAAAGTTGTTGAAGTTTTCATTTTATTTATTTTTTTCTCCATATTCTGTAAACTAAAAGAATTTTGATACAATTCTAAGAAGTTTTAAATCAAATTGAATGCTAGATTTATTCAAGCATAAGTCAAATCGTTCTACAGTCTTCAAAAAAGTTGTTAAATGAATTTAAATCTCGCGTAAGTTTTAAAAACGTCGTATGAAACAAAATGTAAATAAACACACCCTTATTCTTGTTTACGGCGTATCTGGCTTTCGTTCGAACGGATACTTTCGAACGAATTCGAAAAGGCTATTCTTGTTTTCGTTCGAATCAGATACGTACGAGATTGGTGTTACCAGATGAAATTCGAAATTTCTAGGCAGCCCTGCGTATCAAAATGACATTTCTGGCAAGCAAATTCAATGTAAACAACCGTTCTTGTTTTGTGGGGTTGTGAAATTTTGCTCGGCGGATTGGAGTACGGAAGCCGGAAACCAGGGAAAACTCTGTACAAATGGATCTTGCCTGCCGTCAACATCACCAGCAGCAGCTACAACGGGTGTTAAAAGATGGAAATCGAGCCGGAGCCATTCACCTTTATTCTTGTTTTCGATCGAATGGCATTCGTTCGAAAGTTTCCCCAATTCGTATTCTTGTTTTCGTTCGAACGTATATAGACAGTTCGATCTTTCGAACATAGTTCGATCGAACGAATTTATGCATTCTCGTTTTCGATCGAACGTATTTGTTCTACCGCCAGACAAACGCGAGTCCGATGCTGCGAACGGGGCGCGTTTGTGAAGAAGAGAATAATTTGGGTTCAAAATGTGTAAATGAAATGTTGTGAGGTAAAATACTTTTTTTTTAATTTACAAAAGGCAAAATGTGTGGTTTGAAATAAACAACAAATTAGGCATTTTATTCAAAATTGGGCTTTATTTTTAAACCAAACTCGTCAGATCTATGCGTTTTTTCAATCCTTCTAACATCTCGGCGGAATTGGTTTTCACAACAGAACAAATAGCACCGGCGCCTTCATTATCACCGGATGGCACCTTGTTGTGATGGCAAACAGCCTTGATATTGAGCTTCGTTTGTTGTTGCTGACCACGGTATGATTGGTGGGCTAGATTCGTTGCCGAAACTCCTTCCGACCTTCCAGCAGACACTACTGATGTTTTTTTTTCGGTATCTTCGGAAACCATTCTAAAAATTGGATGAGCACAAGCACACTAAGATCCGTTTGTATCGTGACATCTGGATACATTTCTCGCGTCGCGGGCCGATGATTTTTTCCACAACAGCAAAAATAAAAATGTTTACGCTCAGAAGCAGCGATGCCACAAAATAGTTTTATCGTCAATTATCTCATTTTTTCCCATGAGAGTTCCAGTGAAACCGAAAAAATACACTGATAGATACAACTTTTTTGTGGCAACGGTGCTTAGAAGTTTCGAAGTTCATCTGGTAACACCAACATCGAACGTATCGCGTTCGAACGAAAACAAGAATAGGTTTTTCGAATTCGATCGAAAGTATTCGTTCGAACGAACGACAGATACGCCGTAAACAAGAATAAGGGTGATTACCCGCCGGTGTTAATGATGCTTCTCTGTTTCTGCTGTTCCTCCCAAGATGTACGGCCTTGTTCTCGTTTGCATATGTTTAATTCGGTTCAAAATCCGCTATCAAATGAATAATTCTTCTATAATAAAATTCACCCTCATTCTTGTTTACGGCGTATCTGTCGTTCGTTCGAACGGATACTTTCGATCGAATTCGAAAAACCTATTCTTGTTTTCGTTCGAACGCGATACGTTCGATGTTGGTGTTACCAGATGAACTTCGAAACTTTTAAGCACCGTTGCCACAAAAAAGTTGTATCTATCAGTATATTTTTTCTGTTTCACTGGAACTCTTATGGGCAAAAATGAGATAACTGACGATAAAAGTATTTTGTGGCATCGCTGCTTTAAAATGACAGCTCTGAGCGTTATCATTTGTATTTTTGCTGTTATGGAAAAAATCATCGGCCCGCGACGCGAGATATGTATCCAGATGTCCCGATACAAACGGATCTTGGTGTGCTTGTGATCATCCAATTTTTAGAATGGTTTCCGAGGATCCTAAAAAAAACAGTGACTGGAAGGTCCCGGAGTCTCGGCAACGAATCTACACACAACGAAAAAAATCTGTAAAATCACATCACATGTGATGTAAATAAAAAGAAGCATCATATATGACGGAATTTTCAGTGCTAGTTGGAAATTACACGCCAGTGAAATTTTGCAACGTGTAAAATAGAAAAGATGTAAAATTTTGCAACGTGTAAAATAAAAATGATGTAAATTATAATCTCACTGAATATTGGAAGAGAAACTTTCCAATTGGAATTTGTTTTGTTTTATTTTTGTTTATATGATTCAATAATAAAATTTTCTCATCTCTTCATAAAAATTAAACCTTTTTATAACTTATTTAATTTATTTTATTTAGCAACAAAAATTTGTTAAGCATTAGCACGCAATTTTTTTTTATTAGAATTCACTTCACCCTTTCATTTTCTTCCCCGGATCCTAAGTTCAGTAACGTGGAGCCGCTTACGGAACCGCATCCCTGCTTCACGAAGATCTCCGGGAACCTCACTCGCGGGAAAACTGCTTAAAACAAATACTTTGGTGCACAACTTGACTTGACACTTTGTTTACTTTTGTCTATAGTCCTGTTCATGACAGTTTATAATTTTACATGACATGGATATGTAATATTGATTAAACACAAATTCAATGTCGTTATCACATTCCATGACGTGTAATTTTAATAAACTTCTTATTCAGTGTTGTTAAGAATTGTGTGCGACCAAAAACATTTGTAAAATTACATCACATATGATGTAACGAAAAAGAAGTAACACATATTATGGAATTTTCAGAGCGAGTTGAATATCACACGACTATGAATTTCAAAAGACGTGTAAAATTTGAAAGACATGTAAATATTTAAGACGTGTAATATTTAATTCGCACTGAAAATTCCGTCATATGTGATGCTTCTTTTTATTTACATCATATGTGATGTAAATTTACATCAAATAATCGCGTTCCGTGTCAAGTAAAATTCATGTCATTCGAATTCAGTGCTATTATGGTTTCAACTTTTTTCAATCTATAAATTTACATCAATAAATTGCGTTCAACGTCATGTAATATTAAAGGTTTTTCAATTTCAGTGTTGTTAAGGATTCAAATTTTTTTTCTGTGTAGCCCACCAATCATACCGTGGTCAGCAGCAGCAACAAACGCCGCTCAATATCAAGGCTGATTGCCATCACAAAAAGGTACGATCCGGTGATAATGAAGCCGCTGGTGCTATTTGTGCTGCTGAAACCCAATTCCGCCGAGGTGTTAGAAGGATTGAAAAAACGCATAGATCTGACGAGTTTGGTTTAAAAATAAAGCCCAATTTTGAATAAAATGCCTAATTTGTTTTTTTATTTCAAACCACTCAATTTTGCCTTCCGTAAACTAAAAAAAAGTATTTTACCTCACAACATTTCATTTGCACATTTGGAACCCAAATTATTCTCATCTTCACAAGCGCGCCCTGTTCGCAGCATCAGACTCGCGTTTGTCTGACGGTAGAACAAATACGTTCGATCGAAAACGAGAATGCATACATTCGTTCGAACGAACTATGTTCGAAAAATCGAACTGTTCTTATACGTTCGAACGAAAACAAGAATACTTTTTGGAGAAACTTTCGAACGAATTCGATTCGATCGAAAACCAGAATAAGGGTGATTATTTACATATTCCAACTTGCAAATTATTGATTTTTATTTTTAAAATAAACGATTTTTTATCACTTTATTGCACTCCGCAAAAGTTAAATAATTTAAATATCCTTGGAATTCCACAACCGGTCTTATTTAATGGCAAAAATATCTGTCAACTATTGGCTGAATTAATTTTGAATTGGAATTTCTCCTATTTTCTTTTAATTTTTCACAAAATATGTTGACATCGTGTGAGAATTTTTCAATCAAACGCACTCTGTTCGCAGCATTAGACTTGCGTTTGTCAGGCGGTAGCAGAAATACGTTCGATCGAAAACGAGAATACCTACATTCGTTCGAACGAACTATGTTCGAAAAATCGAACTGTTTTATTCGTTCGAACGAAAACAAGAATACTTTTTGGGGGAACTTTCGAACGAATGCCATTCGATCGAAAACCAGAATAAGGGTGACAGTCTTATTACAAAAAAAAAAATTCAAAACTGAGTTTATGTCAGTTGCAATTTTTTTCCATTTATTATATTTGTAGTCTGACAACATATTCTATATGTGAAATAAAAATTTTAAAGTTGTTTTGATAACTTTTCCAGTAGTTTTCTGTGAATTCTTAAGATGTTTCATACGACGTAATGAAAGCTCACACGAGAAATGTTTAATATCAAATTTGCCTTTAGTAATTTCAGAAATAATTGTAAACCTATTTATTTTTTATAAAACTGTGGAATTTAATTTTTTTCGAAGCGTTGTTTATCTGAAACTAGAATATTTTGGCAAAATCCGAGTAGGCTGTGACCGTTTATGACGGGTGTTTTTTTTTCGGCTGCAAATTTGTGCTCCCGAAAATGGAATTATTCTTGAAGAATTGAGAATTGTGCTAAGCTGAGTTTAGGAAACTATCGTGAAAGACGGCAACCTTCGGAGGACTCATTAAGATAAGTGTTTTTCTTTATTATCATTTTCTTCAGTTTAGAATGGTCATTTTGTAAATTACTGAACATTGAATATTTTTTCGAAGTTTGAACGTCTAAAAAAGATTAAAAAAGGCAACCAAGCCAGTTCGGTAGATAAGGAAAAATAAGACAAGTCTAAATTCCATTTTCCATTGAATGTCGCATTATATTTGTACTGGAAAAGCAATACAATTTATGAAAAAAATTTAACAAAAAGTATTAATTGATCAAACCAAGCCTCAAGATATCGGAAGGTAGCTACTTTTCGTACCTTGGTATAAGAATTTGCTGCAAAAAGTTTGTATTTCTAAACTTCTTGATAAATTTAAGTATGCTCTTCAGATGTGCAGAAGTTTCAGTAGAGAGCTTAGGAGATTAAGAGAAGAAATCTCATGCGACTTCATCACATGTCAGAATGATTTCCATGTTGTACTATCTTTTCTCCAAACATTCGGCGTACTCGGCGGGTCTCTGGGTAGATGGCGACAGCCACATTCTTTTCAGATTTTTCAAATAATGAGATTCTGATAGTAAACAATAGAAGCATAGGGAAATAGGTTTCAAAATAAGATCTTTAAACTTGTTAAAAGTGTTTCCTGATCATATCCCTTTTCCCAACATCCACACCAAAATTGTTTTGCTAGGATGCAGAGGTGACCTCGGTCCTAAAGCATAAGTTTATTTTCTTTCATCCTTTTCTCTTATTTTCCTCTATGTTTTGACTACTAGGACGTGACCGGCGCCGTTATTGATGTATAAAGAGAGAGCATCAGTTTTGTTAATTGAGAATACGCTGTCAATCCCAGACACGATTTTTTGACCTCTGGACAATATTTATGGCCTCGGTCAATCACGGAGTAGCAACCATTGGCGATGTGGAATTAGTTCTACTGAGCCACGCCTGCGGTTATGGAATCCGAAATGTTTAAGTATTAATGATGACGGAATAAAGTCAAACACAAAAGTAACAAATCAGTTTCAGTAATAGTTTAAGGTGGCATTTCGGGTTCAATGACTTAAGGTGGATGTGAGTAGTCAATCAAGCTAACCAGAATATTTTGGCAAAATCCAAATCTACGATTGAATGAAGGTTTCAATATCAGTTTTGTTACTCAAGTAGGTTTGTTGGTTCGTTAACTATCAATTTCTAAACGTCATATCACCAAAATCTTCCAAAATCAGCTTCAAAACGTAGGCAAAAAATGCTGATCCCTTGTATCTAGGTTCCGTTTTATGACTAAAATTATAGTCAAATTGAAAATATTACGTACTTTAATGTTTCTAACGAAAACTAGACATGGATTAAGGTATTGTCATAAATTCTACATTGAAATTTTTTAAAAAAATGTTAATTTTTTTAATAATCTGGACTGATTTATTATTTTTCAGGATTTAATAAGAATTGCTTATTTTAAACAATTTTAAAATCTAAATTATAGTCATTAGTGGCTTTATACATTACTTTGAACAACTTATGTTTACATACCTACATTTGTGAAAATGATTTCAAAACGCTACGTTGCCTTCAAATGGGTACTTTTAAAATGAAAAATAAAATGCGGATAAAATATTGTGACAATCTTGGCATCGGTACGGCCATCTGAGGCGATTGATCCGGGGAGCGAAAGCAGAAACCTTCGATTCGATGTAGCAATGTTACTGTGTATGTACAGAAGGAAAAAAAAAAGAATAACGAATAAATCCGCCTTTTGACCATTAATCCAACATGATACATGACTATGACTCATTGGAGACTTTCCTGGTAGCGAATTGGCGAGCAGATATTGCTACGAACTTGTGCCTTTTTCTTTTTTTCTGTAATCGAATCAAAGTGCGTGTCTGTATCGAGCATAATGAATAAATAGTTTTAAGGAATGTTTCATTTTATTAACCTAAATTTTTCTTACAATAAAATTCAACATTCCAAATGTTATCTATACAAGTTTCTAATGGGATTTCAATTTCAAACATTTTTACGTTTTTATCCGACAAAATCGATTAAAGTTCAGATGCATGAAGGAACATGTCCCTATAAATCTTTACATCTTTTAAAGCTCTTCTGAATGTTGCCGGGATCTACGCTTGCAGAAACGCAACTACGCGGGATCCCTCACCGTTTCACGGAAGCGACGCTGTTGGAATCGAGCGCAGTACGCATCAAGCTGACTGAATATGCATTGCAAACGGCAGATACCTCCTTGAGCTATCCGCGAAAGATGTTTCAAAAGCCTATCTGCCCGTCTCCTGCCCTCGTCCCTTAAGACCCATCTGAAGGCTTTCATGGGGGGATTATCATCGTCAAGGACATCATCACTCCCTTGACTGGACCACGCTGCAGCTTAAGAACCATGGCCATGATGGGGGCAAACAGGCTAGACCACGACGACACGGTTTCGTCTGGTTGGTTCTTTTCTGGGGGTTGACTATGAGGATGATGATGATGATGAAGAACAGCCTCCCAGTTCTTGAAACCCGGAGGTATACCGGCATTTTCGAGTCAGTTTCCAACTTCTACTAAGAAATGGCGGTTCGTCGTTATGAGAGGGAGTTTCATAGCAGTTACATTGCTGGTCAAAGGAATGTAAATATTTCAGAATTGTAAGAGTGCGACTACGCGATAACCGTTTCTTGACGGTCGCCATAGGAAAATATTCAATTGTTTGATATATGTAGTACTATTCAATGTCTCAACCAACATAAAAAAGGGAAATTTCGTTAACAGTTTCAAGATTTTGGTATCTGACCGTTGATCTCTCTAATCCTTCATCATCCTTTTCTCAAGTTGCAGCGGAGTATCTGGAAACCGTTGATCATCACTGCAGCCTCCCATGCAACATGATCTTAGCGATTTGCAAAGTCATGGCCATTTTCCCTCGACAAAAGACGCATGCAGCCAGCCCATTACACTTCTCGGCAGCCAGTAAATTGCAGACCTGGACGGCTGCGAGGGGCAGAAAAATCCCACAAAGTTATGGTTATGGCAATAATTTATGAAGCTGCCTAATGAAATTAAAGAAATAATTTTCAATTTCTTATTGCTTTTTAAAATCGCATCTTGTGCTATCATCCATCGGTCGTTTTGCGTTGTTCCATCGCTTATTCTATAGCTTAGAGATCTCAATTTGCTTACGCACATTCATAGCTCTATGAAGGTTGGTTGTTTATTTAGCCGGGCGCAGGCCGATGCAATCTTCCGGTGCATAGGATGGGACGGGTCAACCGGCCAAGATTACCGTGATAAGCCTTTGCCATATGATATCAGCAGAGGTAATCGGCCATCAGCAATCAACTGAGGGTTATTAAAATTTCTACAAAAAAAAATCTATTCCGTGCTGATAAATTCGATTTTTACGACATCCATTCCTGTTTGTTGCTCGTTTTCCAATCACTATCGCTCCCTCTGAAGTGATATTATTTCAGAAAACGGTCAATAAGAACACCGGGGGATTTATTTAGAGACGAACGAAACCCATTCTTCGCAGCCTTCTGGTTCTTTCTCGGGCTCGCATCATCATCACAGGTAATGATTTCCGGTTATCGTAGAAATTTGTATCGAACCATGTCATTTTATGGCCACCGCACAGGCGCATTTTGGAGCCTTTTTCGGGCCGGGCCACCATCTCTGGGGCACAGCGTGCGTCGTTGGCTTTTAGTGGCCATCGGGCAAGATAGGTTGCTGATAGGTGCTGACCGGTTTCGGTTATTTTTAATTTCTGACCAAGCTGGGTGCCCAAAATGGGTATTATCTTAAAATTTATGCAGATTTTGACGCCACATCGGGGTAAGAAAGTCGGTTTTTTTTTCCTAAAATGAACATAATCATGGAACCGTATAACTTTGTCTGTGGTATAACATTTCATTTATGAGATTCAGGTTCCATTCTATCGAAAACTGTTTTTAAAATACATATATTTTTTGAAATTACCTTATGCTGAAAAAAAATTAAAGTTTATTGTAGAAAATTACTCTTAACATGATTGAGTACAACCTGTGGTACAACTGAACTTTCGAGTTGAAACCATGAAGTTCATGTTAACACAACTAACACATCAATATTCACACCACATGTATACGTTTGATAAAAGATGGATTGCATATTTTATGATGGAAGGTTTTTACTTAATTCCTAATATTCTGGGTGGGTGGGTTTGAGGGTTGAGCCCTTCTTGATAGCTTATGAACAAATCACGAGATACTCTATTCTACTTATTCTATACATAAAATCTAAAATTCCTCATCAAATTTATTTAATTACCGAGGTGATTTAAGAGAGAAAATCTCTACTCAGATGGAAGACCACTCCACTATCACAAAAATAAATCTCAGGTTAAGCAATTTGATATCAGTTTTGCAAAAAAAAATTTGTAAAACATGGAAAAGGTAAACATCAGATCCAGATGTTGAATTTTAGATTCAATTTCAATGATGATTTCAGTAGAAGTATAATTCTTAATTTATTTTGTATTAGCTGACCCGGTGTGCTTTTCTGCTACACCTTCTGAAAATAATTGAACATTGTAAAATTATTTGAATTTTGACTTATTTTTGTAGGCATAATTTTAAATCAATTTCAGCATTTAAAAATGAGAACCGAAGCTGGAGTTTCGAATTGAGTTCATCGTTTCAGTGAACCTTGATCTTTAAATTTGATTTTCAAAATCTGATATTTTAACTATGTTTTTATAAGTTTCATAAGTATTTTTATTATGCCAAAATGTATGTTTTATTGGTATGGATTCTCCACCCTTTCCCCCTTTAAAAGTGGAGAGGGCTCACGAACTACAATAAACACATTGTTAGCACCGTCAAACGGGGCATCATGCAAAAGCAGGGTTAAATAGATGCAACATTTTATACTACAAGAAATTTCTTTTGAAGTACTGTGAAGAAAATTGTACATAAATTTAAACAAATATGGAACACGCTTAAAGATAAGCGGAAAAGGCGCGCTTTGTCCAGATCCCTGCAACGATACAGGATTTGTCTATGTATCGTGTGACCAACATCTATTTGCAAAGTGTTAGAGAATCTCGTTTTTAAGCTTTTTTTTCCTCAGATTTAAGCTTTTTGTGCTTTGTGAGCATAGGAGATAAAGGCTTAAATCTGATGAAAAAAGCTTAAATTTGAGAGATGTGCTCCACACGGATTGTATATCGTTGCTGGGACCTGGCCTTGCCCCGCCTCGACATGTTTATTTAAAATCTCTCAAAAAATATAAATAATCATTAAATTAGGAAATTTTTGATTATTTTTATGAATGTGAAGACTCATGTTCATCACTAGAACAGATGACAGGTGTTTTTTTTTTCGTTTGAGATGCCGTAATTCCTTACGAGAAAAGTTGAAAAATTTCAAGAAAAACTCCTAAAAAATGTAGTTTTCGTTTTTCGTCAAATTTACGTGATATAAAAAACTTAGAAGGTCCACAAATATTTATGAACGCATAAAAGTGTAAATAGAACAAATTGGCATTTTTAGAAATGTTGAAAAATGTTTGGAAATTCGCTGCAGCATTTTTGCAGCATTTTTTTACTTTTCGACAGAAAAATGAAAAGATTTGTAATCGTTTATGATAAAAATTCGTGCCGGAACCAAACAAAATCAACAAAGCGATTGTTTCATAGTTGAGAAATGATTGAACTAGTAAATTTATCCAATGCAAAACTCTCTCAAGCAATCATAGGGCTTATTCTGCGACGCGAGTGACGTGACTCACGAAATTTCACTTCTTCGTCTTGACTCCAGAAAATGCTTAGCAAAGAAATTTGTGTATCGATGAGTTCTGAAGACCAATAGCAGCTCATATGAACGAAAATTTCGAGACTATAGAGAGGCTATTTAAGCCAGTAAAATGATATGAAATTTCGTGAGTCACGTCGCAGAATAAACCCCATAGAAATGTTTCTCGTATTCAGATACCCTCACATGTAAAATTTGGTGCCATTCACTTGAATAGATTTTGGGCTATGAAAAAAATCGTTAAGGAGATGTTTCTATCCCCCCATTGGAAGGAGGAAGAGATTCCAAAGATTCAGGGAAACATTTATCGTGCCCTAATATTCTCCCATGCCAAATATTATTCCATTTTCTCGATTTGTTCTTCAGTTATAGAAAAATTGTATGGAATCTCCCTTCCTCCTTTCCTTTTTCCCCATTGCAAGCAAAGAATTTTAAATGTGTTTTTTCTCCTAAGAGTGCTGTTATTTGTTGTTTGAGATTTCGTTATGAAAATCAGGCATTTGGAAAGATTCCTTGTCTTCATTTTAATATTTGGAAATAAAAAGCAGGTTTTGAAAATTATAACTCACTATTGCCATTAAGTTTGAAGCACGATATGAGCTTGAAAAGTTTTACACAAAAAATATCATGATCATCTTCCTCATCATTCCCTTTCGAGTCTGTTTTTCCTACGACCCTGTCATTAACTATCAAAATTCTGTTGAAAATTTTGTGAAATGCATAAAAGAGATTTCAAATTAATGTTGTGCAATCTAAGTGTAAGTACTTTTTATTATTTTCCCAAAGTTTCACATTCGAAGCATAACTCAAAAGCTGTTTTTGAATATCATTTTCGGATTCAGCGCCCGACATTTAAAATATAGCTCGGTCAATAAAGTTCACAATTTTGTAAACTAGTGTTATTAGGCAACTGAAGTATGATTTTTCTTTAGGGTGTTTTTTACTGGAGTTGTCCCAAAAATAAAGCTTACATTTAGAAAGTTCATATTTAACCTATTTTTATTAAATAACAAAATATCTTAACGTGACTGAATAAAAACACTAAGTGCTTTTGGAGCCGAAAATTTGCACAGTTTCAGGGTCGTTTTCTAAAGACCACGGAAATCAAAACTAAAAATTTTGAGAAGCATCTGGTAGCAGGCATTTGGACAAAACGGTATAGTTTATGAAAATCGGATCAGTAGTTTGATTTTATAATTAAAACAATAATCTTGGTCTATATGACCCTAACCGGCCAACTGTCCGTTGTTTTGCTGAGGGATTCTGGTAACCCTATTCAAAAATCTAAAAATGAGAAATTGTAGAACTCCTCTTTTTAGGAAAAGTCAGAAAATCTCATGTATCTAGTTTTAACCGTTCCTGGGATATGATACCGAGAAGACCCGGCAGAGTTTACACATGTTTTCTCAAATACATTTTGGTATGGGCCCAATCGGTCACGCTTGAGGACAATTTGGCGGATTCATCTCCTTCGATACGATCTGGACGTTGTTGGATTTGTACCAAGCCATCGTGTCCTTCAAGTAGCGAACAGATGAAAAATCAGGCCAAAACAGTACTAAGCAAAAACAGCTTACGGATTATGGACAGGAGGCACTCTCGGAAGTAAACAGCTGTTTCAGTGTTCAGTGCTGAAAAAAAATATGTCTCCGTCTTGTCAACACTTTGGTCATCTCGAACAGCGTAATACTGGTTGCCCGTAAGCTTTTTGTAATCATACTTGCAATAGATTTCGTCGTCGATGATAACGCTTACCGATTTTCCACACAGCAGTTGATCATATAATATACGAGCCCTTGGATTTACAGAAGTTGCTTGTTTTTTGACTCGGCTCCGGCTTCTTCTGTAGTTTATATGTCTTTAGACCCAATCTTACCTTGGTACGATAGACAGTACTGAGAGGGGATCCATGGTTTTGGCTACATCCTGAACTGAGGCTGTTTTCTAACTGGCGTAAGCACGCATGATTTTATGGTCCAAAGTTTTGTCCACTGGACCCGGTTTCCGCCCAGATATTTTTTGTTCTCGAAGCTGCTTTCCTTTTCAAACTTCCGAATCGCATTTTGGACCGCTTCAATGCTTACTTCTTTCATTTTCGCCTACTGACTCAGCAAAATGTTGGGGATGTACTTTCCCCAACATTTTGCTGTGCACGATATTTTTGCGCTTTTCCGGGAAAATTCTTCTCATTTTCACGAAAATGATGAAAATTGGAGCTCAATATACACAGGGTTTTAAGCTCGTCATTTTCGGATTCAGCGTTCGATTTCAGCGATAATCTTCAGTTGGCTAAGTTAAAAAATGCTGTAAACTATTGTAAACATTAGAATGGTTTACATGTGGTTTGGATCGATTTATCAGTTATTTTAAAAACCAATTGTCAAATATCCTGTACAAATTCCATGCTGTTTGGCCACATAATCGAGTGTTGGTTCGAGTATTTTGATTGCAAAATTTCTAGGTTGCATTGAAGCGTTTTCTTATCCTCTCTTATTGTGATTTTATAAGCAGAAAATTCAATAGTCTTAAACTGCTTTGTAAACCTTCTAGAAAGATGAAGTCTGAATTGACGGCAATAATTTTTAATGGGGAGAAGTTATACATGATTCCTTTACACTTCATTTACATCATCAGCAATTTTGATCAATTTTTACCTTTTTTGGTGGAATTCCAAATCTACTAGGTTTTTGATACTAGTGAAAGTCACAATCCAACATGTCTTTTTTCCAAACCAAGAATGCTACCGTTTTGATACTTCTGGTTTAAAGAACGTTTTTGCTCAGTCTTGATACACGTTTTCATAATCTGTTTTTAACATTAAATCAGAATACACAACAAGTCTCCACCCAAGAAATACTTTGAGATTTTAATTGGGAAACTGATCTGTTGCCATGCTGACTTTATTGCTGACGATAGAATAGCATCGATAAAACCATCCCCACGACGACGATGGCCAATTTGTTCCGGTTGATAAAGCTTATTTATGCTAATCACGAGGCCTTTTAAAAGTCGTGGTATTCCAATCCAACCAGTTTCCACCGACCTGATGAATGCCGTTCGCCCGAAATGTCAAAACTTCAAAACTTCTCAATGTGTCCCCAAGCACCAAATGATTGATACAATTTCCAACCTTCTAGAAAATCGACCGGGCACGTAAAGGAATTGTGTTTCGTATTCATGGCGGGTGGCGTCAGCAAAAACCCTGGGGTCCCAACAGCAGTGTCTAATATCAAAACTGACGGTGAAGCAATGATGCGTGTTTTCAAACAGGTAAATGTTTTTGTGTGTTATTTTTCCCTGAACCTGTGACTGATGTTTAGAAGAAGTTACTCGAAAGTCTGCGTGGGAGTCTAAACTACCAGTCCATCAGTCGCAAGTCCAATTTTTATGGCCCTCAGCTAGCTTAGCGCCTTCACTGTTAAGCGTGGGTGGTGTTCGTTTAACCCTTCAAGTATCAGGTTACTAAGCAATCATTGAATGTTCAATTTACATTGAATGTTGGGATAAAACATGTCTCAAAACTTCTATAACCTGAACAAGTATGCAGGACCATTCTTAAAAAAAAAAGAAAATAGGAATTAGCATCTAGAGGGTTAAAAAATTGGTTTACTCAAAAGCGTCGTCGTTATTTTGCTATTTTGAATATTTTTACCTCTCCCTTCTTCTTGGTTGGGGCTCGTATAATTTCTCCAAATTGATTATTAATATGGAATAAGTGATTTTGCGCGCAATTTCGAGATTTGCGTGAACATCAAGCTGGGAACAAACCTTCTACGTTTGAATATCACCTTTTCTTCGTGAAAATTTCAATTGATTAAGTTAATTTAAATTGGTATCGGATATCGATTATAAGTAGTCGAAGGAATCTGAGTGAGTTCAAAAAGTTTCCGGACTATCGAATCAATAATTTTCTGCCAAAGAAAAACCATTAGCAACACTATCGAACTTTTCCCACACCCAGTAAATGAAAGCCGACCCCAAGGGTCATATCTCGGAAAAGATGTCTTATTGAATGTTCGCACCAAACAGCAACTAAAAAGGAAAAAAACACCCTAAGTAAAAGAATGGAAGGTACTTCTTCGCTCTTCCCTTCGATTTTCGAAGGAAAAAATATATTTTACGACTTTTGACTTTGCTTTTTTCAATATACAACCTTTTTTTTTATCTCAAACAAAAACTGCAGCGTTTCGCCTAAACGAAGCGACGACGACGACGACGGAAACGGCCATCTCGATGATGCTTCTTCCATTTATTTTTGTGAGCTAAGCACAGCACATCGATTTTCCGTTTATTTGAACGTGATTGAACTTTGGCACCTTTTCTTCTCGGGAAGAAAGAAGTTTTGCGCAAAATCATCATCGCCGATAAACTCTCGAACCAGCACGCCAGCCAGCGAGCGACTGACATGCGGGATGTCGTTTTATTCCAACACTAGAGAGGTAATGACATTTTTGAACATTTATATAAAATGATGGTTTTAAGGAATCTACGAATGTAATGAAATATGGTTAAAAACTTGTAAAAGAAGTGGTCTATTTAGGCGACTGCAGTGTTTACTTAGAAAAATTATAACACATTAAATAACCAGAAAACCAGGAAAGCAGTATTGAGGCTTCAATTTCCTTATTTATGTTTAGAATGAGAATTCAACTTGATATTTTTACAAAAGAAATGTGAATAAGACAATACAATTTCAAAAACAGAATCAGATTCACGATTCACAAACATAATTTGAAATGCTAAGTTCAGGATTCAAAAGTGGAATTCGTACATTTTCATAATTGAGCTTTTGAAATGGG
Organism: Uranotaenia lowii; assembly: GCF_029784155.1. NCBI lineage: Eukaryota > Metazoa > Arthropoda > Insecta > Diptera > Culicidae > Uranotaenia > Uranotaenia lowii. The sequence continues at coordinate 84,593,054 of NC_073693.1, forward strand.
AAAAGCTCTAATGCAAATTCTTATTGCAACCGATTTTATAGGTTTAAGTTAAGATTTGAAAAAGAGATCAGTGCAATGAAATACTTATTTTGAAATTCAAATTTTGGCAGAGTTTTATGTCTTTTTTTGTCAAATCTATAACATTTTGTATAAAACTACAACTTTGAGAAAATTCTCCTTTAATTCTGCCCGTTTTTCCATTTAAATATTTTCAAAAATGAGATATTTGATAGGTGTGATAGAACACTAGATTAGACTTTAAGATTAACCAATTTTGATCAGAAAAATACAGAAAGCTCAAATTTTCAAGGTGATAGATTTTTTTTAGAGATACATAAGGGTCAAACAAAAGGAAGAACATAAGCCGTAAATATCGCGAACTTTCCGAAAAATTATAAGCACACAATTGTAATCAAACAAAACGAGTTTGGCTCCTTAAAGCCTAAAGGTATGAGCCGTTTCAAATAAAAAGTTTAAAAAAAAACTTTCCGAAAAAAAACAACAGCTCACCGACAGGACTTGATCCCGCAATCTCCGCTCCAGTACAACGGCGCGATAGCCAATTACACCACGGTGAACGTTCGCAGGGTTTTCATAAACGTGAAAACAGTGGAGCTCAAATTTGGCCTCAAAAATTAGAAATTAATAAGGATATTGATCCTTATTAATGACTCAACAATGAACCGGTCTAAAACACAATATTTCAAAAGTCTCTACAAGAATGCAGTGATTCACAAACATTCCAAAGACTAAAACTCATGCTTGAGCTGTTTTCTAGGACTTTAAACTTTGTTATTTTTATCAATACTAATGTTATGAATTCGTCTTGGTACATTTTTGTACCTGGAAAGTATTAGAGATACATGAGGTATCAAAGAAAGAAAGAACATAAGCCGTAAATATCATGAATTTTTCGAAAAAGATACAACGGCTCACCGGCAGGACTTGATCCCACAATCTTCGTTTCAAGTCCTGCCGGTGAGCCGTTGCATCTTTTTCGAAAAATTCATGATATTTACGACTTATGTTCTTTCTTTCTTTGATACCTCATGTTTCTCTAATACTTTCCATCGCCTTCAAAAATTTGAAACTAGCTGACCCGGTGTGCTTTGCTACCCCTTCCATGGAAAAAATTATGTTCGGTAAAATTTGATTAAATAACTTCCTTTGAAATTAAATTCCAAACTTATTCAAAAGTGAGCTATTTTTCATGGCGCCATTAGAAAGAGAAAGGGGTGCTTAATCGTCCTAGAAAAAATTTACGTACCCAAATATTCTTCCATGTCAAATTTGTTTTCTCTTAAGTGAAAAGTGTTCGAGTTACCATAATCCAGGGTAATATTGATCACTTTTTTCAAAATTTTTCGACTATTTTTCCTATTAAGAGGAATGTGGCATGCTTCATATTTTTAAAACCAGTACTGGAATCCTATGAATGTAAAACATGGTTGAAGAAATTCAATGGACTACTTTGAAATTGATTTAAAAATCGATTTTTCCCTGTTCAGGAATTGATACTTTGGGGTTACATTGATCAGTCTCCATTTTTACGGTTTTAACGAGTTATCTTGATCATAAAAGATACAAAACACCTTCATAATTGTTTATAAATTCTAATTTGTCAATTTTACCTTGCTTTTAAACGTTTTCTTCTAAAAACATTTATAATCGAAAAAAAAACAATGATGCTGCATACATCTAGGGGCAAAAATTATTATAATTGCTAAATAGTTATAGCTTCAAAATACAAATGAAATCTTACCTAGGCCCTCCCACTATTTCTATTTTTATTTTTTCTTCGAAGTTAATCATTTGATAAGATTCCTATCGATTTGTCCAATAAGGGCTTACTCTTGGCAAATGTTCTTACTTTTTAAATATCAAAAATTTATCATTAAATGACTTTAAAAATAGCACTATAACTGTACATA